>NW_027309818.1:600000-805000 GCF_047496795.1 Chiloscyllium punctatum
AATGTGTGCGAGCTAAAAAAAACCCTCTACAGTCATCGTTACCGTTCTTATTTTTATGGAATCCCTGCAGTGTGGAAACATGCCCTTCGACCCAGCAAGTCCATACCAACCTTCCGAACCCATTCCCCTATATTTACGTCTGACTATTGCACATAACCTAGAAATCCCTGAACACTACGGACAATTTAGCATGACCAATCCACCGAACCTACACAGTTTGTGGTAGGAAACTGGATCACCCATTAGAAGCTCACACAGACAAGGGGAGAATGTGCAAACTCCACACAGATAGTCACGCAAGGCTGGATTCGCCCCCAAGTCCCTGGTGCTGTGAGGCAGCAGTGCTCACCACTGTACTACCCTTTGGATGATCCCGAACCAGAATTCACTGGAATCTCCTCACTGCCTAAAGCAAAGGGAATTCAGCCAAATCTAAACTCTCCCAGGATGAAATCCCATTGCTAGCAGCTGTGTGAGTACAATATCTTCAGAAGCAGAATAACGTTTTGGACAATCTCACAATTTTTCCTTTGTCACGAGTTTCAATAATATCTGGACCAAGTTATTTCAAGTTAAAATTGCAGAGATTTTGTGTGTGTGTGTGTGTGTGTGTGTGTGTGTGTGTGTGTGTGTGTGTGTGTGTGTGTGTGTGTGTGTGTCAGCATTTTTAGAAAGGGAAATATTGATTATATAATTGCAATACCCAAACAGTTTGCTGTTCATCTTTCCATCATAGTTTGAGTAACATTGCTCTGGATCATAAACGTGTTGTTTTAGCAGATTAAAGAAACTAGCCTGACTTGTTCCTAAAACTGACCCTGACCCAGTCTGAGACCGATATCATCGGCCATATCACCAACCTGGTCACATTTAACATTTGTTTTGAGCAGTGGAGTAGTGGGACAGGAAAAGGAAACAGTGACCCAAAAAGCCGGGGAACTATAGACCGGTGAGCCTGATGTCAGTGGTGGGTAAGTTGTTGGAGGGGGTTCTGAGGGACAGGATTTACATACATTTGGGAAGGCAAGGGCTGAGCGGAGTAGACAACGAAGCTTTCTGCATGGGAAATCATGTCTCATTAATATGGTTGCGTTTTTTGAAGAGGTGACAAAGACGATTGATGAAGGCAATTTTGTGGACATTGTCTATATGGACTTCAGCAAGGTGTTCATTTAAAGAACAAAGACCAAAGAAAATTTACAGCCCAGGTACAGGCCCTTCGCCCTCCAAGCCTGAACCGATCCAAATGTACTGTCTAAATCTGTCGGTCAATTCTTAAGCATCTGTATCCCTCTGCTCCCCACCTACTCCTGCATCTGTCCAGACACATCTTAAATGAATCGACCGTGCCTGCCTCTACCACCTCTGCTGGCAACGTGTTCCAAATGCCCACCACCCTCTGTGTGAAGTACTTACCGCGTGTATCCCCCTTAAACTTTCCACCTCTCACTTTGAAAGCACGACCTCTCGTTATTGAATCCTTCACCCTGGGAAAAAGCTTGTCTCTATCCACCCTGTCTATACCCTTCATGATTTTGGAAACCTCAATCAGGTCCCCCCCAATCTCCTTTTATCTAGTGAAAATAAACCTAACCTACTCAGCCTTCCTTCACAGCTAGTATTTCATCCTGATTGGTAGACAGATTAGTAAGTTACAGTCACATAAGATAGTCACAAATGGCGTGAAGGAAGAGGGATATTTTTCAGCCTGGAGGCTTGTGACCAGCAGTGTGCTGCAAGTATCAGTACTGAGTTCACTGCATTTCATCATTTATGTAAAGGATTTAGATGTGAATATTGGGGCAATAGTTAGTACGTTTACAGATGACATCAGAAAGGTGGTGTAGTCGATTATCTCAGAGTACAACAAGACCACAATTAGATGAGACAAAGGGTCAAGGAGTAACAGATGAAGTTTAATTTAGATAAATATGAAGCTTTGCATTTTGGGAAGGCAAATCAGGGCAGATATTATATACTTCATGGTCAGGTCCTGGGGCATGTTGTGAAACAAAGGGGCATAGGGCTGCAGGTTCATTGTTCCTTGAACGTGGAGTTGCAGGTAGACAGAGTGGTGCAGAACACATTTGGCACATTTGCCTTAATCAGTCAGAGCATTGAGTATAGGAGTTGTGGTGGTATGTTGCATCTGTACAGGATGTTGGTGAGGTCACTTTTAGAATACTGCATACAACTCGATTTTCTGCAGAAATGACTTACACGGATGTTCCAGGACTGGAGGCTTGAGCTAAAGGGAGAGGCTGGTTAGGTTGAGGTGTTTCCCCCTGGAGTGTCAGAGGCTTAGGGGTGACATTATAGAGGTTTATAAAACCATCAGGTGCATGGATATTCTGAACAGCCACGTTCTGCTCTCCAGGATTGGGGAGTCCAGAACAAGAGGGCAGAGGTTGAAGGTGAGAGGGCGAATAATTTAGAAGGGACCTGAAGGTAAATGTTTCACTCAGAGAGTGGTGTGTGTACAGAAAGTGCTGTCAGAGGAAGTAGTGAAGGTGGTTACAATCGCACATTTAAAAAGTATCTGAAAGAAGAGGGATATTTACCAAATGCTGGCAAATGGGACTGGATCGGATTTGATATCTGATCGGAGTGAACAGATTGGACTAACGGGTCTGTTTCCATTCTGCATGACTCTCTGATTCTATAAGAGGGATGATGAAAAATTCTGTAAGGTCCTTTCAAGTCGTACTTCTCTTCTCTGGAAGTTTATCGTGCCTCTATGTTTGCATTGATTGAAAGCTGCATTAGTGAAATATTTGACAAAGAAGTGAGTCACAGATAATGGGATACAGACAGGAAAGTGGGGCTGAGACCCCAATCTGATCAGCCACAATCTTACTGCCTGGTGGAGAAGGCTCAAAGTATCTAATGACCCACTCCTGCTCCTCAGTCCAATGTTCCTGTGTTCCATTCAGCCCCTCAAACCTGCTAGACAGGAACAGTTGGAGGCCACTTGCTCCTATAACCTGTTGCACAGAAACAGAGGAGACCATTCAGTCCCTCAAGACTGTCCCACATGCGTTGAGGTGATTTGGGAAATGTAATTGGAAAATCCAGGCTGGGTATGAAAGAGGCCCCTCATCTTTCTTTAGAAAGCTTCCCCTATCTGCAGCTTGAGCTCCATTTGTTGATCATGTTGTAGACCCAGATTCACTGTGAAAACAGCCCACATACCTCACCCAGAGATGGCTCACAAAATCACCTGGTCTCCCTGACTGCAATATGCAATACCAGAACATTCATAAAAATAACACTCACTAACATTCCAATAACAGAATGTGAGAGCATCAGAAACAGCGGCATGTCGTTCACTCCCCAAACGTGCCTTGCCCTTCACGAAGATCATGGCTGATCTGCTTCTGGCCTCAAATCCTCTTTCATACCCAATTCTTCATAGCCCTCACCTCTCTGACAGGTCAATATCCATCTACCTCCTCTTCAAATACTTTCAGTCATCTCGCTCCCCGAACACTCTTGAGAAGAGAAATCCTGACATTCAATCCCACCTGTCTGAAGAAAACACTTGCTGCTCCTATATCATGGTTTATTGATATGAACAAAAGAGGTTGAGACAAGGTTGCCGGTAAAAATGACTGGCCCTGATATCAAGACAATGGTTGACTTCTGTTGACATCAAGGAGCTGAACTTAATGGGAATCAGAGTAACCTCTCCAGTGTTTGGGGTTAAACCTGGCACAAAGGAAGATGTTCACCATCTCAGTCCTGGGTCACCTCTGTGGGAGATCCTCAGGGTAGCTTCCTCTTCACAAACATCTTCAGCTGCTTCATCAATGTCTCCCCGCCCCCACCTTTCCCACCATAAGATCAGAAGTGGGGATGGTCACTGAAGATTCCACAATGTTCAGAACGTTTTGTCCCCCATCAGCTCCTGAACTGGTCTGTGTCCATGTGCAACAAGACCCAGACTCCATTCAGGCGTGTGCTATTAAAGTATCAGTAACAATCATGTAACAGCACTGCCTGACACTGCACATTGCCACAGTAAAACAAGAGTTCATTCAGCACCTCACACTGGTTTCACGGGAATATGAGGAAGCCATTCAGCCCATTGACATTATTGGAGAAGAACAGGGATAGGCCATTCAGTGCCTCCAGCTTATTACTCAGGAAGAGAAGGAGTCTAGTGTGATGGACTAGAGCCCCTCGAAAATATTTGAAGGCAACATCCTAGACCTTTATGTTTTCTTAATTTAAAGGAAATGAAAAGTATCTGTTCCAGATGCAATGTAACTGGTCAAACTCCTCGGTGTGAAGCAAAATACCATCTATTTCAACATGAAAGAAGAAATAACACCACAGAAAGAGGAATTTAGAATAACGTAATTCTATTGGACAGCTTAACAGAATAATAGATCTAGGAACTATTACTAATGAACTGTTCCAATATAGGGAAATCCCATAAACACAGCCCTTGGCAAAAAGAAATATTCAGACATAGAATGTCACAAATATTTATCCAATCCAGGAATTAAAAACAGCATCAAGAGAAAATTCAGAGAGAGTAGCAGCCAGGAGACATTTACTGAAGCTTCCAACTCTATGGAGAGCCCAATAGTTTCTGATGTTACTGAGAAACCAAAACCCAGTGATCCTAATCTGTGAGAGCTGGCCACACCCATTCAGGCTGCATTAAAATAAACCCAAGGCCTCCCTCGCTGTTACTCAAGTGGTCTTAACTAACCAGCTTCGTCACGATCGTTCAATCTCTCTTAAAGGAAACCCGGACAAAATAACCTCTTAAAGCTGCAGCACCATCACACTTGTCAGTACATCGAGCTGTCAAACAGGAACCAGGGATAACCCAGTCAGTCCTTTGGCCCTGCCCAATTGGACAAGGAAGAAGCCAGTCAGTCCCTTGAGTCACTTATACAGGAACAGCAGGAGGCCATTCCCACCTCAATACACTTACACGGGGGCAGAATGAGGAAATTGATTCTGATTCCTGATGAATGTCTTATGCCCAATATGTCGATTCTCCTGCTTCAAGGATGCTGTCTGACCCGCTGTGCTTTTCCAGCAATCGACTCTCTTCTCTGATCTCCAGCATCGGCAGTCTTAAGTGTTTCCTGAATGATGCTCTAACATGATGAACAAGTGGAGCAGAGGCTGCACAGACAGAGTGCTCCACGATGTTCCTCTTGGCTCTGTTGCTTATGATACACACGTGGGACTTTAACGTGGTTTTCAAGAGGTGAGCAGGGAAGCCATATGTCTTGTGCGAAGTCTCAAGAAGGCATCTTTCATCTCTGAGAAGGCAGTCTGGTGTTCTCTATGTAGGGTGGAATCTGGTGGGAATGTCTACCTGTTTCAGATGGAAGGTATTGTGGCTGCTGTTGGGGATTGTGAGCAATCTGACGTTCAGTACAGGGTTCACACGCCGACTGCACAATAACGTGGGGAGAGTTAATTTAGGCATATAAACTATTTGAAAGGTCACGTTAGACTGATGAATTGACTCTCTAAGATCAAATAATGCTGATCTTGTTCATGTTGACCTTGTCTAGTGCATGTCCTGTTCAGTGTAACCTGTATGCCTTACTCTGTCCAAGTCTATTTCCACCCTATGATCTGTCTGGCCATGCTTACTATGATCTTCCTCCACTGCTCATAAACAAAGTGTTTCCCTGTACTGAGGTACACGTGACAATAAATCAAACCAATCAATCCTGGGTAAATTATGGAATTTCTCTCCCTGTCACTGTCTGTTTTGGAAATAAGTGATCGCTGCCACTCCTCGTGTTTCAGCATCACCATTTCTTCGTCTCTCACAGCTCTACAGATTAAACATTCAGCTTATTCACTCTATCCTCATGTTACCATCACCCGTGTCTGTGGTAAGGAGATCATTCCTTAAAAAGGAGATCAAATCTGTAGAGAGTGCCCCAATGCTCTCTCAGCAAGGCTCTACAACAGCAGGAAGATGGCTTTACTTATGTACTCTGATCATCTTACAATGAAGGACAGCATACCATTGACTGCACCCATTACTTACACAAGGTTTGATTCGGAGCAGTCAGCATAGACTTGTTAGTGGGAGATCATGCATCCCAAATTTCTTAGAGTCCTTTGGTGAAGTGACCAAGAAGGTTAATGAGGGCAGAGCGGTAAATGTAGTCTCTTTGGATTTCAGTATGGCCTATGATAAGTTTCCACATGGCAGGCTGCTCAGGAAGGTTCAATCACGTAGAATACTGGGGGAACTGGCCAATTGGATACACAGTTGGGTTGATGGTAGGAAGCTTGTTAGACTGGAGGTTGGGTCCATAGCTTTTTGTTATCTCTGATTTGGATGAGAATATACAAGGCATGAATAGTAAGTTTGCAGATGACACTAAAATAAATGGCAGCATGATCAGTGAGGACATTTATCAGAAATTGCAGCAGGACCTTAATCAGGTGGGGAAGTGGGCTGAGAAATGGCAAATGGAATTTAATATAGAAGTGTGAGGTCTTGCAGTTTGGAATCTCAAATCAAGGTAGGAGTTTCACAGTGAATGGGCGGGCCTTAAGGGGTGTAGTGGGCAGAGAGACCGTGGAATTCAGGTGCACGGTTCACTGAGAGTGGAGTCACAGGTAGACAGGGCAGTGAAGAAGGCTTTTGACACACTGGCCTTCGTCAGGCAGGACATTGAGTATAGAAGTTGGGAATTTATGTTGCAGTTACGCAGGACTTTGGTAAGGCCGCACTTGGAGGATTGTGTTCAGTTTTGTCAACTTGTTATAGGGGGGATATAATGTAATTAGAAAGAGTGCAGAAGAAATTTACAAGGACATTGCCAGGACCCAATGGTCCGAGTTATAGGGAGAGGTTGGACAAGCTTTGACCTTTTCTTTAGAGTGTAGGAGAATGAGGAAGTCCTTATAGAGCTGTATAAGATCATGAGGGATATGGATAGGGTGAATGCTCTCAGTCTTTTCCAAAGTTTAGAGAATCGAGGAGGAATGGGGATCAGTTTCAGGTTAAAGGGAAAGGAATAAAAGGGAACCTGAGGGACCATTTATTTACATAAATGGCTGGTACTTGGATGAGCTGCCAGAAGATGTGCCTGAGGGGGATGCATTAACAACGTTTCAAAAGCATTTGGATAAATATGTCGATAGGAAAGGATTAGAAGGATATGGGACAACTGCAGGGAAATGGGGTTAGTATGAATGTACATTTACAAGGTGGAGTCGAACCTCTTTGTTAATTAAAACCAAACACCCAGAAAAGCTGGCCTCACCTCGTAATCTGTTAACATATGAGTGATACAGATCTCCTACATTCCACTATTTAAACAAAAAATGGCAAGTTAGTTTCTTAACTTTAATAGTGAACACTAAACAAAAACTATTCGCAAATACAAGCCCCTCTTTTCTTTGCTACTTACTATCTGACTCCAACTCTGTAAAAAATATACTGTTCCAACAACCCACATATTAAACGTTACAATCTCAAGACCACACAGTCTCTATCTTCCCCGCTGTCTGCACTCTTTCAGCTGCTGATCTCCCTGGGTCATTTTTTTTTAACTGCAAGTATGTTTTACATGAACATGTGTCTTTGATGGAGAGTGTTTGAGATGGTCAGTTAGCACTCCTGCTCTACAGCAGTTACTCTGCTGTTGGATGGCAGCAGCTCTCCCTCCAGTGTTCAAATGCTGGATTTATTTACTTCCAATGATACAATAATTCTCATAATTTGATTGATTTCCAGGTGTACGAACAATAATATTCAAATTCCATTGGCATCGGATATTCTGAGCATTATTTAAACTCTTTGATTGCATTTCAATTGCTGTCAAAAAAAACCCAAAACTCAGGCTTCCATTTCCCATCTAATTGTTACATTTGGAACAGTCTGACCTTTAGCTGGCATCTGTGGCTGTACTTTCGATTCAGCAAAACCCGTCCTATCTTAAAGTGAACAGACATTGATTAGCTTCCAGACAGTAACTCACTCCGCGCTATCTGTTATTCTGTATACTAACCTCCTTGAACCCCTCAATTACATTCCAGGCTGTAAACACACCCCAGAATATCTGTTATTCTGGATATAAACCACCCTGAACCCCTCAATTAGATTCCAGGCTGTAACTTCCTGTCAGGGTTGAAAGGGAAGGCTGGTAGTTATTGGGAATGCTGGCTGACTAAAGAAATTGAGGGTTTCGTTCAGAAAAAGAAGGAAGCATATGTCAGGTATAGACAGGATCGATCGAGTGAATCCTTAGAAGAGTAGAAAGGAAGTAGGAGTATACTTAAGAGGGAAATCAGGAGGGCAAAACGCGGACATGAGATAGCTTTGGAAAATAGAATTAAGGAGATTCCAAAGTGTTTTTACAAATATATTAAGACCAAAGTGTAACTAGGGAGAGAATAGGGCCCCTCTAAGATCAGTAAGGCGGCCTTTGTGTGGAGCCACAATAAATGGGAGAGATATTAAATGAATATTTTGCATCAGTATTTACTGTGGAAAAGGATATGGAAGATATAGACTGCAGGGAAATCGATGGTGACATCTTGCAAAATGTTGCAGATATACAGAGGAGAAAGTGCTGGATTTCTTGAAATGGTAAAAGGTGGATAAATCCCCAGGACCTGATCAGGTGTACCTGAGAACTCTGTGGGAAGCTAGAGAAGTGATTGCTGGGCCTCTTGCTGAGATATTTGTATCATCGATTGTCACAGGTGAGATGCTGGAAGACTGGAGGTTGGCAAACGTGGTGCCAATGATTAAGAAGGGCGGTAAAGACAAGCCAGGGAACTATAAACCAGTGAGCCTGACCTCGGCAGTGGGAAAGTTGTTGGAGGGAATCCTGAGGGACAGGATGTACATGAATTTGGAAAGGCAAGGACTGATGCGGGATAGTTAACATGGCTTTGTGCGTGGGAAATCATGTCTCACAAACTTGATTGAGTTTTTTGAAGAAGTAAAAAAGAAGATTGATAAGGGCAAAGCAGTAGATGTGATCCATATGAACTTCAGTAAGGCATTCGACAAGGTTCCCCATGGGACACTGATTAGCAAGGTTAGATCTCATGGAATACAGGGCGAAGTCGCCATTTACATACAGAACTGGCTCAAAGGTAGAAGACAGAGGGTGGTGGTGGAGGGTTGTTTTTCAGACTGGAGGCCTATGACCAGTGAAGTGCCACAAGGATCAGTGTTGGGCCCTCTACTTTTTGTCATTTACATAAATGATTTGGATGCGAGCATAAGAGGTACAGTTAGTAAGTTTACAGATGACACCAAAATTGCAGGTGTAGTGGACATCGAAGAGGGTTTCCTCAGATTATAACAGGATCTCGACCAGATGGGCCAATGGGCTGAGAAGTGACAGATGGAGTTTAATTCAGATAAATGCGAGGTGCTGCATTTTGGGAAAGCAAATCTTAGCAGGACTTCTACATTTAATGGTAAGGTCCTAGGGTGTGTTGCTGAACAGAGAGACCTTGGAGTGCAGGTTCATAGCTCCTTGAAAGTGGAGTCGCAGGTAGATAGGATAGTGAAGAAGGCGTTTTGTATGCTTTCCTTTATTGGTCAGAGTACCGATTACAGGAGTTAGGAGGTCATGTTGCAGCTGTACAGGACATTGGTTAGGTCACTCTTGGAGTATTGCGTGCAATTCTGGTCTCCTTCCTGTCGGAAAGATGTTGTGAAACTTGAAAGGGTTCAGAAATGATTTACAAGGATGTTGCCAGCGTTGGAGGATTGGAGCTACAGGGACAGGCTGAACAGTCTGGGGTTGTTTTCCCTGGAGTGTCGGAGGCTCAGGGGTGAACTTGTCGAGGTTTACCCTGGGGTAAGGGAGTCCAGAACCACAGGGCATAAGTTTAGTTTGAGAGGGGAAAGATATGAAAGAGTCCTAAGGGACAACGTTTTCACGCAGAAGGTGGTACGTGTATGGAGTGAGCTGCTAGAGGAAGTGGTGGAGGCTGGTACAATTGCAACATTTAAGACGAATTTGGATGAGTATATGAATAAGAAGGGTTTGGAGGGACATGGGCCAGGTGCTGCCAGGTGGGACTAGATTGGGTTGGGATATCTGGTCGGCATTGACAGGTTGGACCTAAGGGTTTGTTTCCATGCTGTACATCTCGATGATTCTATGACTCTATAACTCACTCCGGGTGACCTGTTATTCTGCATATAAACCACCCTGAAACCCTCGATTAGATTCCAGTTTGTAATTCACTCTGGGGTATCTGTTATTGTACACATAATCGTCCTGAATCCCTTCATAAAATTCCAATCTGTAACTGACTTCCAATTTTAAGGGACTCTGTACATTAGCCACTTCAATCGTTTGATTAGATTCCAGTCTGTATCATACTCCTGAGTATCTGTTATTCTGTATATTAACCATCCAATCCAAACCCTGCCAAATTTGTCCACAGTGTTCAGGGATGTGTAGCTGAGGTGCATTAGTCAGGGGTAAATGTGGGGAAGTGGATCTGGATGGGTTATTCTTCTGTGGATCAGTGTGGTCTTGTTGGGCTGAAGGGCTTGTTTCCCCACTGTCGGGATTATATGAATCACCCGGAACCCTCTCTATTAGATTCCAATGTGTAACTCACTTTCATGTACATGTGACTGGCATGTTTCAAAAACACCCCAAAACCTTCAATTCTATTCCACTTCGATAAACACAAGGCGCTGCATTTTGAGAAAGCAAATTTGAGCAGGACTTATATCTTAATGGTCAAGTCCGAGGGAGAGTTGCTGAACCAAGAGACTTTGAAGTGCAGGTTCGTAGCTCCGTGAGAGTAGAGTGGCAGGTGGATAAGATAATTAAGGCAGCGTTTGGTATGCTTTCCTTTATTGGTCAGTGTTTTGAGTATAGACATTGAGAGGTCATGTTGTGGCTGGACTGGACATGGGTTAGGCCACTGTTGGAATATGGCATGCAATTCAGGTCTCCTTCCTATCGGAAGGATGTTGTGAAACTTGGAAGAGTTCATAAAAGATTTACAAGGAGGATGCCAGGGTTAGAGGATTTGAGCCACAGGGAGAGGCTGTATAGGCTGGGGCTGTTTTCCCTGGAGTGTTGGAGGCTGAGGGGTGATCTTATCAAGGTTTATAAAATCATGACGGGCATGGATAGGATAAATAGACAAAGTCTTTTCCTTGGGGTGGGGAGTAAAGAACAAAAGGGTTTAGTGTGAGAGGTAATATGAAAGAGTCCTAAGGGGCAACTTGTTCACTCAGAGGGTGGTACATGAATGGAATGAACTGTCAGAGGAAGTGGTGGGGGCTGGTATAATTGCAACATTTAAAATGCAGTTCGATGGGTATATGAATGGGAAGGTTTGGAGGGAGATGGGCCAAGTGCTTGAAAAAGAGAATAGAGTAGGTTAGGATATCTGGTCGGCATGGTCGGGTTGGACCAAAGGGCCTGTTTCCATGCTGTACATCTCTATGACTGTATGACTCCGTGATTTTGTGACTCATTCCTTGTTATCTGTTGTTCTGTATGTAAACCACCCGGAACCCCTCGATTAGATCCCAGTCTGTAACTCACTCCTGGGTATCTCTTCTGCTGTGTGTAAACCCTAAACGCCTCAATTAGATTCCAGTCTGGAACTCACTCCTGGGGATCTGTTATTGGATCTGTGAAGTGATCCTTGTTGGATGTTCGGCCGAAGACAAGATAAACTAAATGGTCAAATGTTACATTGAGAGCAAGAACACAGAAAGCTCCTGGTTCATTTCTGTCCTGTTACATATCTCCAAGTTTCAAATTGGGGCTGAACTTTTGTCACAATGGGGAAAGTCTCAAAAGCTGTTTACTGTCCTGCATGAATGCATCATCATAACATGAATTCTCTTGCAAGATAGGAAATGGAGACAGCTCCTGGAAGGTGTCTGTATCTCTGTGTGTGTGATTCGGTGTGTCTGTGCATGTCTGTTTGTGTGTGATTCTGTGTGCGTATTCAATGGTTTATATATTTTCAAACTGCATTGATATTGCCAGTCTCTCCTGCTTTTCCTAATTTATACACACTCAATAGACAATAGACAAAGACAATAGGTGCAAGAGTAGGCCATTCAGCCCTTCGAGCCTGCACCGCTATTCAATATGATCATGGCTGATCATTCCTAATCAGTATCCTGTTCCTACCTTATCTCCATAACCCTTGATTCATCTATCTTTGAGAGCTCTATCCAACTCTTTCTTAAATGAATCCAAAGACTGGGCTTCAACTGCCCTCTGGGGCAGAGCATTCCGCACAGCCACCACTCTCTGGGTGAAGAAGTTTCTCCTCATCTCTGTCCTAAATGGTCTACCCCGTATTTCTAAGCTGTGTCCTCTGGTTCGGCACTCACCCCTCAGCGGAAGCATGTCTCCTGCTGCCAGAATGTCCAATCCTTTCATCTTATACGTCTCAATCCGATCCCCTCTCAGTCTTCTAAACTCAAGGGTATACAAGCCCAGTCGCTTCAGTCTTTCAGTGTAAGGTAATCCCACCATCCCAGGAATTCACCTCGTGAACCTACGGTGCACTCCCTCAATAGCCAGAATGTCTTTCCTCAAATTTGGAGATCAGAACTGTACACAGTAGTCGTGCAGTTTTACTGATATAAAATGGTGGCTGTGGACAAATCTAAAACGTTTGCCTGACCGATTTGTGTCAGGAATACATTCAGCAAGGGAGAGGGGGCAACGTGTCAAAAGCCATTTCCATTCATTGATGCCAGCAGAGATAGGAAATGGAGACAGCTCTTTGAAGTTGAATAAAATGCAAATCCCAGAACCTTTTTACAGTGAATGCGGAGAGACAATGTGACATTCCAGTAAGGTCTGCCTTACTTTCCAAGCTCCTAATATATGAGAGAGACATACTATACAAAACCTGATAAAACTCAGCCACTGAATTGTAGATTTGCAGCGTTGAATCAGAATTCTGCCTGGCTAGGCCTCATCCCAAATTGAAGGGTTGCTCAAATTCCACACTGACCTTCTGTGGGATCAAATTGTGTGTTATCTACAAATAAAAGAAAATAATGCACCTGCAATTGAACAAAGCTTTTCTGGAACTTTGTGTCTCTGTTGGTTTAAGTATCTTTCAACAGGATTGAATATAAATGAGACAGTGAGAGATAGGTAGCACTATAACCAGAATGTCAGTGCAGTATAAAAGGTATATTAATACTTTCAGTGTAAGGGGAAAACAGAGGAGGATAGTCCTCAAACAAGGAAAATTGGGAGTCAGTAAAGTTGTGTAGTTTGTGACTGCATTATGTTTATTTGAGTCAAGATTTGAAACCACTTGGCCAATAGTACACTTTATGACTCACTCCCAGTTACAAGTTATTTCACGTAAAAAGGTTAACATATCCCTCGATTAGATTCCAGGCTGTAACTCCCTCCGGGCTATCTGTTATTCTGTATCTAAAACTCCCTGAACTCCTCGATTAGATTCCAGGCTGTAACTCACTCCGGGCTATCTGTTATTCTGTACATAAACCATCCTAAATCCCTCGATTAGTTTCCAATCTGTAACACACTCCAGGCTATCTGTTATTCCGTATATAAACCACCCTGAACTCCTCGATTAGATTCCAGACTGTAACTCACTCCATGGCATCTGTTATTCTGTACATAAACCATCCTAAACCACTCGATTAGGTTCCAACCTGTAACACATTCCAGGCTACCTGTTATTCTGTTTATGAACAACCCTGAACCCCTCAATTGGATTCCAGGCTGTAACTCACTCTGGGCTATCTGTTATTCTGTATATAAACCACCCTGAACCCTGCAATTAGATTCCAGGCTGTAACTCACTGCGGGCTACCTGTTATTCTCTATATAAACCACCCTGAATCCCTCGATTAGATTCCAGATTGTAACTCAATCCGGGGTATCTGTTATTCGTATATAAACCACTCTGAACCCCTTGATTAGATTCCAGATTGTAACTCAATCCGGGGTATCTGTTATTCGTATATAAACCACCCTGAACCCCTTGATTAGATTCCAGATTGTAACTCGCTCCGGGGTATCTGGTATTCTGTATATTAACCACCCTGAACCCCTCGATTCGATTCCAGTCTGTAACTCACTCCGGGCTATCTGTTATTTTGTAGATTAATCACCCTGAACCCATTGATTTGATTTCACTTCCTGACATGTTAAGCTCATGTTTCCAACACAATCTAATCTCAATAATGATTAATGTATCACTGGTCCTCCTATCTGCTGGCACTACCATCATGTTAACTTTCTAATGTTTACGTACATGATCACCTGTAGCAGTGAGTCGCAGGTAGACAGGGTGGTGCTGAACACATTTGGCACATTTGCCTTAATCAGTCAGAGCATTGAGTATAGGAGTTGTGGTGGCAGATTGCATCTATACAGGATGTTGGTGAGGCCGCTTTGAGAATACTGCGTACAACTCGGTTTTCTGCAGAAATGACTTACACGGATGTTCCAGGACTGGAGGTTTGAGCTTTAGGGAGAGGCTAATTACGTTGAGGTGCTTCCCCCTGGAGTGTCAGAGGTTGAGAGGCAACATTATAGAGGTTTATAAAATCATCAGGGACATGGATATTCTGAACAGCCATGTTCTACTCCCAAGGATAGGGGAGTCCAGAACAAGACAGCAGAGGTTGGAGGGGAGAGGGCGAATGATTTAGAAGGGACGAGAAGGTAAATATTCACACAGAGAGTGGTGTGTGGACAGAAAGTGCAGTCAGAGGAAGTGGTCAAGGCGGGTACAATCACAGGAGGAATATTGGCCAAATGCTGGCAAATGGGACTAAATCAGATTTGATATCTGATCGGAGTGAACAGATTGGACTAACGGGTCTGTTTCCGTTCTGCATGACTCTCTGATTCTATAAGATGGATGATGAATAATTCTGAAAGGACTTTTCAAGTCGGAATTCTCTTCAGTGGAAGGTTATCGTGTCTCTATGTTCACATTGATTGAAAGCTGTGTTAGTTAAATATTTGACAAAGAAGTGCACAATGGGACGCAGACAGGAAAGTGGAGCTGAGACCACAACCTGATCAGCTACAATTTTAGTGCCTGGTGGAGAAGGCTCAAAGTATCTAATGACCCACTCCTGCTCCTCAGTCCCATGTTTCTGTGTTCCATTCAGCCCCTCAAACCCGCTAGACAGGAGCAGTTGGAGGTTACTTACTCCTATAACCTGTTGCACAGAAACACAGGAGACATTTCAGCCCCTCAGTACTGTCCCACACGGTTTGAAGTGAATTGGGAAATGTAATTGGAAAACTCAGGCTTGGTATGAAAGAGGCCCCTCATCTCTCTTCACAGAGCTTCCCCTCTCTGCAACTTGTGCTTTATTTGTTGGTCATGTTGTACACTCAGATTCAATGTGAATACAGCCCCCATACCTCACTCAGGGATGGCTCACAAAATCCTCTGGTCGTCCCTGTCTGCAACATTCAATAACAGAACATTCATGAAAATAACACCCACTAACTTTCCAATAACAGAATCGGAGAACATCAGAAACAGGGGCATGTTGTTCACTCCCGAAGCCTGCCTTGCCCTTCTTTAAGATCATGACTGATCTGCTCCTGGTCTCAAATCTTCTTTCCTATCCAATTCTTCATCGCCCTCAACTCTCTGACAGGTCAATTTCCATCTATCTCCTCTTCAAATACGTTCCGTCATCTAGCTTCCCGAACACTCTTGAGAAGAGTGATCCTGACATTCAATATCACCTGTTTGAAGAAAACACTTGCTGCTCCTACATCATGGCCTATTGACGTGAACAAAAGAGGTTGCGTCAAGCGTTCAGATAAAAATGACTGGCCCCGATATCAAGGCAGTGGTTGACTTCTGTTGACATAAAGGAGCTTAACAAAACTGAACTTAATGGGAATCAGAGTAACCTCTCCAGTGTTTGGGGTCAAACATGGCACAAAGGAAGATGTTCATCATCTCAGTCCTGGGTCACCTCTGTGGGAGATCCTCAGAGTAGCTTCCTCTTCACAAACACCTTCAGCTGCTTCATCAATGTCTCCCCACCCTCACCTTCCCCACCATAAGATCAGAAGTGGGGATGATCACTGAAGGTTCCACAATGTTCAGAACATTTTGTCCCCCGTCAGCTCCTGAACTTGTCTTTGTCCGTGTGTAGCAGGATTCAGATTCCATTGAGACTTGTGCTGTTAAAGTGTCCGTAACATTCATGTAACAGCACTGCCTGACACTGCACATTGCCACAGTAAAACAAGAGTTCATTCAATACCTCAGGCTGGTTTCACAGGAATATGAGGAAGCCATTCAGCCCATTGACATTATTGGAGAAGAACAGGGATAGCCCATTCAGTGCCTCCAGCCTATTACTCAGGAAGGGAAGGAGTCTAGTGTGATGGGCCACACCAGAGCCCCTCGAAAATATTTGAAGGCGGTAGCCTTGATTCTAATGTTTTCTTATTTTAAAGGAAATGTAAAGTGTCTGTTCCAGATGCAATGTGACTGGTCAAAATACTCAGTGTGAAGCTAAACACCATCTTCTTAAACATGAAAGAGAAAATGAAACCAAAGAAAGAGGAATTTAGAATAACGTAATTTTATTGGACAAGTTAACAGAATAATAGATCTAGGAACTATTACTAATGAACTGTTCCAATATAGGGAAATCCCATAAACACAGCCCTTGGCAAAAAGGAATATTCAGACCCAGATTGTCACAAACATTTCTCCAATCCAAGAATTAAAAACAGTATCAAGAGAAATTTCAGAGAGAGTAGCAGCCAGGAGACATCCACTGAAGCTTCCAACTCTGTGGAGACCCCAATAGTTTCTGATGTTACTGAGAAACCAAAACCCAGAGATCCTAATCTGTGAGAGTTGGCCACACCCATTCAGGCTGAAATAAAATTAACCGAAGGCCTCCCTAGCTGTTACTCAAGTGGTCTTAACTGGCAAGCTTGGGAACAATCGTTCAATCTCTATCATAAAATAAACCAGGACAAAATAACATCTTAAAGCTGCAACATTGTCAGTACAATGAGCTGTCAAACAGAACCAGGGTTAACCAGTCAGGCCCTTGGCCCTGTCCAATCAGACGAGATTGAAGCCAATCACTCCCCTGAGTCACTTACACAGGAACAGCAGGAGGCCATTCCCACCTCAATGCACTTACACGGGGGCAGAATGAGGTAATATTTGCTGAATCCTGATGAATGTCTTATGCCCAAAACGTCGATTCTCCTGGTCCTCGGATGCTGCTTGACTCACTGTGCTTTTCCAGCAATTGATGCTCTAATCTGATCTCCAGCATTGGCAGTCCTTACTGTCTCCTAATTGATGCTCTAACATGATGAACAAGTGGGGCAGAGGCTGCACAGACAGACTGTTCCACGTTGTTCCTCTTGGCTCCGTTGTTTATGATACACACGTGGGACTTTAACATGGTTTTCTAGTGGTGAGGAGGGAAGCCATATGTCTTGTGTAAAGTCTCAAGAAGGCAACTTCCATCTCCAAGAAGACAGCCTGGTGTTCTCTATGTAGGGCGGAAGCTGGTTGGAATGGCTACCTGTTTCAGATGGAAGGTATTGTGGCTGCTATTGGGGATTGTGAGCAACATGACGGTTCAGTAGGGTTCACTCACCGACTGCACAATAACGGAGCGAGAGTTAATTTAGGCAAATAAACTATTCGGAACTTCACGTTAGACTGATGAATGGACTCTCTAAGTTCAGTTAATGGTGATCTTGTTCATGTTGATCTTGTCTAGTGCATGTCCTGTTCAGTGTAACCTGTATGCCTTACTCTGTCCAAGTCTATTTCCACCCTATGATCTGTCTGGCCATGCTTACTATGATCATCCTCCACTGCTCAAAAACAAAGTGTTTCCCTGTACTGAGGTACACGTGGCAATAAATCAAACCAATCAATCCTGAGTAAAGTATGGAATTTCTCTCCCTGTCAATGTCTCTTTTGCAAATAAGTGATCGCTGCCACTCCTCGTGTTTCAGCGTCACCATTTCTTCGTCTCTCACAGCTCTACAGTTTAAACTCTCAGCTTATTCACTCTATCCTCATGTTACCATCACCCGTGTCTGTGGTAAGGAGATCATTCCTTAAAAAGAGCATCAAATCTGTAGAGAGTGCCCCAAAAGCTCTCTCAGCAAGGCTCTACAACAGCAGGAAGACGGCTTTACTTATGTACTCGAATCATCTTACAATGAAGGACAGCATACCATTGACTGCACCCATTACTTACACAGGGTTTGATTCAGAGCAGTCAGCATAGACTTGTGAGTGGGAGATTATGCTTCCCAAATTTCTTAGAGTCCTTTGATGAAGTTACCAGGACGTTTGATGAGGGCAGAGTGATAGATGTAGTCTCTATGGATTTCAGTAAGGCCTTTGATTAGGTTCCACATGGCAGGCTGCTCAGGAAGGTTACATCTCGTAGAATGCGGGGGGAACTGGCCAACTGGATACACAGTTGGCTTGATGGTAGAAAGCAGAGGGTTGAGTGGAAGGATGTTTGTCAGACCGGAGGCTTGGTCCATTGCTGTTTGTTATCTATGATTTGGTTGAGAATATGGAAGGTATGATTAATAAGTTTGCAGATGACACTAAAGTAATTGGGAGCGTGATCAGTGAGAATGTTTATCAAAAGTTGCAGCAGGACCTTAACCAGGTGGGGAAATGGGCCGAGCAATGACAAATGGAATTTAATATAGAAGCGTGAGGTCTTGCATTTTGGAAACTGAAATCAAGGGAGGAGTTTCATTGTAAATGGTCTTAAGGGGTGCAGTGGGCAGAGGGACCTTGGTGTTCAGGTGCACGGTTCTCTAAGAGTGGAGTCACAGGTCGGCAGGGCAGTGAAGAAGGCTTTTGGCACATTGGCATTCATCAGGCAGGATATTGAGTATAAAAGTTGGGAAGTAATGTTACAGTTACACAGGAATTTGGTAAGGCCGCACTTGGAGTATTGTGTTCAGAGTTTGTCACCTTGTTGTGGGGACGATGTTATTAAATTAGAAAGAGTGCAGAAGAAATTTACAAAGACGTTGCCAGGACCCAATGGTCTGAATTATAGGGAGAGGTTGGACAAGCTAGGACCTTTTCTTTAGCGTGTAAGAGACTGAGGGAGTCCTTATAGAGCTGTGTAAAATCACGAGGAGTATGGATAGGGTTAATGCTCTCAGTCTTTTTCCAAGGTGTACAGAATCGAGGATTAGAGGGGATCAGTTTAAGGTTAAAGGGGAAGGAATAAAAGGGAACCTGAGGGGCCACTTCTGGTACAGGGATGAGTTGCCAGCAGATATGGTTAAGGGGGGGTACATTAGATTAGATTAGATTACTTACAGTGTGGAAACAGGCCCTTCGGCCCAACAAGTCCACACCGCCCCGCCGAAGCGCAACCGACCCATACCCCTACATCTACCCCATACCTAACACTACGGGCAATTTAGCATGGCCAATCCACCTGACCTGCACATCTTTGGACTGTGGGAGGAAACCGGAGCACCCGGAGGAAACCCACGCAGACACGGGGAGAACGTGCAAACTCCACACAGTCAGTCGCCTGAGGCAGGAATTGAACTGGCGCTGTGAGGCAGCAGTGCTAACCACTATGCCACCGTGCCACCCACGAACAACCAATTAACAACCCATTTCAAAAACATTTGGATAAATATGTGGATAGGAAAGGACTGGAAGCATATGGGCCAACTGCAGGGAAATGGGGTTAGCGTGGATGGATATTTATAAGGTGGACTCGAACCTCTCTGTTAATTAAACCCGAACACCCAGAAAAGCTCGCCTCACCTTGTAATCTGTTAAAATATGAGCGACAGAGATCTCCTACATTCCACTATTAAAACAAAAATTATCAAATTAGTTTCTTAACTTTAATAGTGAACACTAAACAACAACTATTCGCAAATACAAGCCCCTCTTTTCTTAGCTACTTACTATCTGACTCCAACTCTGTAAAAATATGCTGTTCCAACAATCCACATATGAAACATTAAAATCTCAAGACCATACAGTCTCTATCTTTCCCGCTGTGTTCACTCTTTAAGCTGGTGATCTCCCTGGGTCATGTTTTTTTATTGCAAGTAGGTTTACATGAAAATGTGTCTTTGATAGAGAGTGTTTGAGATGGTCACTTAGCACTCCTGCTCTACAGCAGTTGCTCTATTGTTGGATGGCAGCAGCTCTCCCTCCAGTGTTCAAAATGCTGGATTTATATACTCGCCATGAAATAATAATTCTCATAATTTGATTGCTGTCCAGGTGCCCAAACAATAATATTCAAATTCTGTTGATTTCTGGTATCCTGAGCGTTATTTAAACTCTTTGGTTGCATTTGGATGGCTGTCAAAACAGCAACCAAAACTCAGGTATCCATTTCTCAGCTAATGGTGACATGTGGAACAGTGTGACCTTTAGCTGGCATCTGTGGCTTTAATTTCTATTCAACAAAACCCGATCTGTCTTAAAGTGCCCATACATGCTTTTGGCTTCATAACATCTTCCTGCTTCAGAAAATAAAATGAACCAGCAGAATGAAAAGATGGCATCATTCGTTTTCCTCTAATTCTTAATCCCAATTATATGAAATACAAAAGTAGTAATCTCAGTTAAATCATTCATATTAATTCTGCACACCAATACAACACTGGAATAAGTCTAATCTTATCTACACTGCTTTCCTTTAAATCCGCGAAAACCCATCTGCTATCACATTGTAGGGGCCACAGCCTGTACAGTTTGTGAGTTTAAAGTCGGTAAGGTAAGACTCCAATTAAATAGTCTCATATTCTGGTCTTTAAATATTTCAAAAAATGTGAGAGATTTGTTGTTGTCCACAACCATCTCCGACAATTTGTTTGTCATATAAACATTAAAATATTGTCAGGCCAGTATGAAAATTAATCATTCTTTTTCAATAATGAAGATTTTGTATTTTTTTTCTGGTGGATATTGAGTTTTTTCAACAAGTAGCCAATTAGCCATACAATTCCGTCATCCTCTTTCTGTATCAATACATCTCCGACCCCTATATCCCAAGCATCAAACACAATTTTCAAAGGGTTTCAGAATATTTGGTGTAGCTAAAACTGATGTGGTGATTAATCCTGCTTTAAAATTCTCAAATGCCTCCTGGAATTGTTCTATCCACCACAATTCAATGTTCTTCTTTAATAAGTCCATTAGAGGTGCCAATACGCTGCTGAAGTTTGGGACAAACTTCCGATAGAATCCATTCAGTTCCAAAAATCGAAGCACCTCTTTCTTCGAGGATGGTCATGGAATTTCCTCAAAGCCCTTCGTATTTGTGTTCCATGGGGTCAACCTTCCATGTCCAATGCAATATCCCAAGAATGTTACCACTGCTTTCGTGAATTCTGTTTTCTTTAAGTTTATTACTGAGTTTGCTTCTTGTAATCATTCAACATTATCGGTCAACTGTAACATGTGAGCTTTCAATCACTTGCTAAAGATCACTACATCATAAAGATAAGCTGCAAAATTTGTTCATATGGCCACAACTCTGTTTCTGAGTCTTAAATGTGGCTTGTGCATTATTCATCCATATGAAATATTCGATAAAGGTTATTTTGTCATCTCTGGTATCTTTACTGGGTAGTTAAACTGACTCCACATTTTTTTTTTATTTGAAAGGGGCCACGAAACCTGGCTTTGAAGAGATTTCTTACCACTGGTGACAATACTAATACGTCATCCCCACGGGAAATCTTCAAAGTTTCAGAGTTTGTATTTGCCACCTCCTTCACTCTATGCTGTGCTCTTCAGATACTGTTTAGCAAACTCACCTACTCCATCTACTCTCTCCTTCACCTCACACACAGAATCCAGGTGTGAGATTTCCGACTTCGGTCCTGTCAATTTATATTTAATTAATTTCAGAGGAGCTCTCACTTCATGTACGAATATTAACTCAAAGGAAGTAAAGTGAGTAGATTTATTTGGGACATCACTAATGGCAAACACTTCAATGGGACACCTTTATCACAATCATTTGGCCAACCCTGACAGTAGCTGTTAACATAGTCTTCAGCATCTGATGCTAACTTTACAAGGCTCCCTGGGATTCAGGATGGGACGCACTTGATTTGAAGTGTTGTATGCCTAAGCCATCCATGACTTCCTTAAACAGCTGAGCGGTAAAATGAGACCCTTGGTCTGACTGAATCTCTCTGGGCAGCCCACAGCGTGTAAAGAAAGCTACCAACTCCGCCACCTCCCTTTTTGCCTTGACACTCCAATAATGGAATTGCCTCTGGAAATCTGGTAGACACATCCAAGAAAGTAAGCAAATATTGGTTTCCACTTTTACTTTAGAAAGGGGAGCAACACAATTTATCATAACACACATGCAAGTTCTTCGAATGCAGGAATTGGCAAGAAAAGTGCTGGTTTTGTTACTGCCTGTTACTTACCTACCATTTGGGATGTATGTCACGTACAACAAAAATTAACAGCGTCCTTGTGCATTCCAGGACAGTGGAAATGCTTCTGTACCTTAGCCTGAGTCTTCTATACACCTAAGTGACCGCCTGCAGTTAGTTTATGAGCTACCCATAACACTGTACGTTAGTGCTAACACAATCTGGTGCACGTCGGACCATTTCCCCTTTGCAGTAACCTATCGGGGTCTCCATTTTAATTTTATGATTCTATCTTTAAGTTAATAACGTTCAACAATATATTGTGATTCCTTTTCTGTGTGTGTGCATGTGTATGTGTGTGTGAATGTGTGTGTATATATCTGTTGTAAGTCCATTAGCCTTTCTGGACTAAACCCCTCTGCCTGATCCTCTGCCTGTTCAGGTTTATCCTGCACCGTTACATCAAACAGGGGGTCAGTTCACTGAGCATCAACCCATTTGTCTTTTTCGTTCGGTTTTACTTCCTGCTGTAACTTATGACAGTGGGATCTTGTTACTACACAGTCTGGAAAAATTCCTGGGTAATTTTCTTTTAACTCACCAATTCCCTAGTCTTCCTTTGGCTTCTCCACCACAAGGAGTGCCTATCCCTCCTCACCTCCTGCTAAATCGTTCCCAAGAACAAACTGTATTCCTGGACCTGACACTCTGTTACTCACTGTCACTGTTACTTCCCTAATCTTGATTTGGCATTCCATCCTGATGTTACACAAGGGAATGCTTAATTTATGTCCCCATTCCACAAATTAACACACTCTTGATGAACATGCCAGAAAGAGTGAAAAAACCTTTCATCTCTTCCTATTAGAGGGTGAGAGAGTGAGGGCTGCAGATGCTGGAGATGAGAGTTGAAAAGTGTGGGGCTGGAAAAGCACAGCACGTCGGCAGCATCCGAGGGGCAGGGGCGTTGACGTTTCAGGCATAAATCCTTCATCAGGAAAATGGGAGGTAAGGGAGGGGGAAGGAGGTTGAGAAATAAATGGGAGGGTGGGGATGGAGCTGGGTGGAAGGGAGCTTGGAAGGCGATAGGTAGATGCAGGGAGGGTGTGATGGTGATAGGTCGGTGAGGAGGGTGATAGGACTCCTATCAGTGGTAGGACAGCTGGAACCCTCAAACTGTTCCGCATCAATGTTGACTTCACCAAATTTCAAATCTCCCCTCCACCAACCTCTCCCAGATCCAACCGTACAACCTAGCACTGCCCTCTTGGACTGCCCTAACTAGACCTCTTCCTTTCCACCTATCGACTTCACCCTATCCTCCGACATATCACTATCACTCCCACCTACATCATCTTATTGCCTTCCCAGTGACCCTTCCACCAGCTCAGCTACTACCCTCGTATTTATCTTTCAGTCCCATTGTCCCCCAACCACATTCCTGACGATGGGTTTCTGCCTGATATTCGATTGTCCTGCTGTTTGGATGCTGCCTGATCTGTTGTGCTTTTCCAGCGCCTCACTTCTCAACTATTAGAGACTGAGCAGATCCCATATCTCACAAAATTATAACTTCTTGTCGTTCTCCCCCTGTTCTTTCTGAGTAAACTTTATCCACAGAGGTGAATTCTTTTGAGAGATCAGGCACTACCTCCATACCCAGCCCTTGCCTAGGCTGTGCAATTTCCTGCAGCTCCTCGGCTCCACTTGGGGTCTCCTTTACCAGTTTCACTACTGCCACTGGGCTGAGCCTCTTCTACCACATCTTTCCCCAAAGTGTCTTCCTTTAACGCCCAGCACGGTGTGTCCCAGTTTACTGCAGTGAAAACAACTTTTCCACTGTGCCCTTCCTAAACCACCAGCACTGTAATTTTATGTGTTCCACTCCCTTATAGTGAGAGCACCTGAGGCCTTTCACCACCTTTCAACCCCCTTGGGCTTCTTTCTTCACCTGTGGTAAAATATTGTGAACTACTGTTCGCTTTGTAATGTGTGATCGTCCCTTCTCCCAATTACTATCCCTCACGGGATGAAATTCCTGCCAGAAGCTAAATTTCATCACATTGCACAATGCATATTTACCTGCCATTTCTGCCGCGCTGCTCACTTCTTGAACTTTCTATTCATTCACATGAATTTTTACTATCTCTGGAAGTGAGTCTTTTAACTTCTCCAGCAGATTAATCTCCCTTCAGGCCTCACAGGTCTTATCCATTTTTAAGGCCAGCACCCACTTGTCAAAATGACTGTTGTTAATTCTTTCAAACTCAATATAAGTCTGACCTGGTTCCGTCTCTATTTTTCTGAACTTCTGTCTATATGCTTCTAGTACCAATTCATAACCAATCAAAATAACCAATTTAACATCTTGATAATCTCTTGATCCCTCATCTGACAGCGCTGCACATACCTCACCAGCTGGGCCCATCAGCTTAGTCTGAACTAGCATTACCCACAAGTTCACTGGACACGTCATCTGCCTAGCCATTTTTTCAAATGAAATGAAAAAGGGTTTGACAATTTTCTCAACGAAATATGGCAAGTTACTAACCTAGTTGTATACATCCCTACGTTCTCCCTTCATCTCCATCCTGTTAATTTAAATTTCTTGTCTAATTCCCAACTTCTGAATTTCAAATCCCCTCTCTCTTTCTTTTTCCTCTCTTTCTCTTTCGTCTCTCTCTGTTTCCATCCCTTTATTTATCTTCTAACTCCAGTTGCCACATTTGCAATTTAAGTTTTTATAACTCTACTGCAGTTGCCTGTTTCTCTGATACATCAAAGTGCTTAACCAACTCCATTACAATTTCAGCTTCCCTTTTCTCCCTGGTTGAACCCAATTCCAACCTATTTGCTAATTCTAACAAATGTCCTCCTTCTGTCTTTCTAAACTTCCTTGGAAAATTTGGGAACCTCTTTAGTAATGTGAACAGCCATTTCCCTCACTTTTCATTTAACCAACCACAAGTAACAAAATTAAACGAATTTTCCCACTGGTTTTATTTGAAGATCAAAGTCACTAATTGCAATGAGTTGGAATTTGCTGCGACCTGTTGTATCTCAAATCTGTTCAGATCGGTCCAAGTGCCACACGGCAAGGCCCCAAACTGTTATGACATCAATGTCGAACCCCTCTGTTAATTAAAATCACACACCTAGAAAAGCTCACCTCACATCATAATCTGTCAAAACGTGAGCGATAGAGAACTCCTAAATTCCACTAATAAACAACAAACAACAATTTATATCTGTGCAAGTAAGCTCGCTGAGCTTGAAGGTATGTTTTCAGAAGTTTCGTCACCATGACGAGGTGACATCATCAGTGGGAGCATCTGCTGAAGTGCTGGTGGGATATCCCACCTCTCTATTTATAGGTCTTGGTTTCTTAAAGTGGGTGAAGTCATTTCCGGTTATTTTAACAAGAGAATGTAGACAGGATCTAAATTGATGCGTTTATTGATGGACTTCTGGTTATAATACGATTCCTCTAAGAAGGTCCTTGCGTGTCTTAGTATGTGTGTGTGCTTTGTCCCAGTCAAAGTGGTGCCCTTCTTTGTCTGTATGTACGGAACGTAGTGATAGTGGATCATGTCTTTTGGTGGCTAGTTGGTGTTCTGTTGTTTATTTACAATGTGTTGTGCACATATGAAAAATGCGACTTATCTGCACACACACATTGATTAAACAGTGTATATAAAATCATTTTTCCACCATTGAAACTGTCCTGTTATTGTGTTACGAGGATAGATTAGATTAGATTAGATTACTTAGTGTGGAAACAGGCCCTTCGGCCCAACAAGTCCACACCGCCCCGCCGAAACGCAACCCACCCATACCCCTAACATCTACCCCTTACCTACACTACGGGCAATTTAGGATGGTCAATTCACCTGACCTGCACATCTTTGGACTGTGGGAGGAAACCGGAGCACCCGGAGGAAACCCACGCAGACACGGGGAGAACGTGCAAACTCCACACATTCAGTTGCCTGAGGCGGGGCGGTGTGGACTTGTTGGGCCGAAGGGCCTGTTTCCACACTAAGTAATCTAATCTAATCTAATCTATCCTCGTAACACAACAACAGGACAGTTTCAATGGTGGAACAATGATTTTATATACACTGTTTAATCAATGTGTGTGTGCAGATAAGTCGCATTTTTCATATGTGCGCAACACATTGTAAATAAACAACAGAGACACAGTTAACGAAAAATGATGCATATGATGTATAAAATTGATAAAACATTAAAACATGATTTGATCCTCTCAACGAACCCTCCTTTTCTGGGATTCCCAACTCTAATCTCTCATTCTTACCAGGATGTGTGCACCAAATTCTTGATTCTGGTGTCCCAATTTATTTCAGTTAATCCCCTTTCTACCGGGACTTCAATATGTTGGCCTGGTGGGTTCTTTCCAAAGCTAGTGTCTGTCATATTATTGGAGATAAATATTCTGGCATCAGACTCAGCATTTGAACATATTACTCTGTTGTACATGCACTGTACCAAGGACCACAGCACACAGGCATTGCCAAAACATTGGGGGATGTTCATCTACTTCTTTCGATAATGTAGCTTTCTCATTTTCCAGATCTCCAGATCTCTATCCTCTCTCTCCTTCTCCCTTTGTAACTAGTTAAGAAATCCACCAATTATTCTTCGTGTCCCGTCTCCCAAAACTCCTCCTTTCGCTTTATATGTAACGCTCTTTCAAGATGTAATGTGGTTATAATTGAGCAATGTAACTACAAAGACATGCGGGCGTAGCTGGCCAGAGTTAATTGGAAGGGGAGCTGAGCAGGAAAGACCATGGAGCAGCAATGGGAGGAGGTTCTGGGGAGAAATTCGGAAGATAATACCAGAAATGCAACCCAAAGAACTTGAAACATACTCAAGGGAGAACAAGGCAGCCATGAGTGATAAGGCATCAAACCAAAAGAGAAAATATACAATGTGCTGAAGATGATTGGGACTCCAGAGAATTCATTGGCTCTGAAACTACATAAGGCTGGCATTACTGACACTACAGAGCTCTTAATCATGGTCAGGTAAAGAACCAGGGGAAACACATTCACTTTAAACACAGCAGATTGGTATTTCTCAATGAAAAATATTTAGGTGAATTAAATATTTGAATTAAGATCAGTTAAATGCTTTTGCGGAATGTGTCAGATTGGAAGCAAGACCCGGGGAGAGAGACCCTCAGCAGGATGAGAGTTTGAAAATGGAAGTATTTCCACATCAGAAACCAGGTTAGGTCACTGAGTGCAGGGCTGATGGGTGAATGGGTCTTAGTGAGAATTGGGGAACAGACAGCAAAATTGCATTGCAGATATTGCAGCTCGAAACTGTGTATTCACGTAGTGCTGTAGATCACAGAAGCAGGAGAAGCAGATCTGCATTCAAACACAACCTGTAACTTTTTGCCAGGGTAACACCTCAGTCTGTCATTGGCATCAACACCATCTATGGCTCAGTGACGAGGGTGGGTGAAGATGTCAGGGTCAGAATCACGTGAACTTTACCTGATGCTAACTCATTAAAGCTACCAGACTTGACCAACAGATCTGTTCGAAGCAAACTACTCCGAGGTCTGAAAGTATGAAACCGGACAGAAAACCCAGCCTCAGCATCAATGTCGGAAAAGGGAATGGGAACACAGTCCTGTCGACCCTGCAGAAACCTCCTTCCTAACATCTGAGAGCTTGTGACAGCATTTACAGAGCTTTCCCACAGACTTCACAGAAACATTGGGAATGGAAAACACATTGAGCCTCCCCATTCTAGTTCATGGAAAAACTCTCCTCAATGCACTTACCCCACACGATATACATATCCATTCATGTGAATAACCTTGGGAAGCTATAAAATAGGCGGTGCAGTAGTACCTTTGGTCCATCGAGTTTGCGAACCAATTCAATATAATGATGGTTGGCCCTTCATTTCCACACCGTACTCCTGCTCTTCCACTATCCCTTTACTGTCTCTAAATCCTTATTTATAATCAGTGTCTCGGTTTCCAGGTGCGAGAGAATTCCCCAGGTTCCCGAGTCATTGAGAGCAGACATTTATTATCATCTCAATGCAGAGTGACTGCCTGTATCTAATACTGTGGCCCCTTGTTTTACAAGTCCCAGCCAGGGGAATTATCATCCCTGCTTCCAATCTGTCTCACCCTGTCAGAGTTTTATATATCTCACTGAGATCTCCACTCATTTTCCTAAACCCCATGGAATACTTGCCCAGTCTCCCGTACTCTGCTCCCATAACAAGCCCGTCATCCCAGAGACCAGTCTGGTCATCCTTCACTGCTCTCCCTCAATGTCAGGTTTGTCCTTTATTAGGTAAGGAGACCAAAACTCCCCACAATAGTGCACAATGTTCAAGATGATATCTCACCAAGGCCCTGTACAGCTGCAGTAAGACACCTTTTCTCCTGGACTCACATCCCCTGAAATGAAGATCCACACACCATTTATCTTCCTCACTGCTTTCTGTTTCGGCAATATTACTTTCAGCGACTGGTGTACAGGGAGATGCAGATCCTTTTCAGTGTTACAGCTCCTCACTTGGTGGGTCTGTGTACACTGGGCAGCGTGCCAATGCCATGCCCAGTTTTGACTTCTGGTTACAGAACTCACTGCACTGCAGGGGCCTCAGAGGTTTATGCAGAAGGAAACAACAAACAGGAGCATACGTCCCTTTGTAGATCAACATGTTTCAACCAATGCCTTTCAAATGGTAGGCTGCCAATTTATCGTTTCCACCAAAGAGCACACCGTCTCCTCTATCCACATTTTTCTCCATCTGTCACGTATTTACCCATTCACTCCAATTGTCTTCTCGGTGCTTTTTTATAACCTCCTCACCCATCCACAATCCCACATCCGTTAGTGCTGTCAGCAGGCTGGGATATATTGTATCTGATTCCAGTAACCAAATGTTTAAAGGGCATTGTGAACAGCTGGGCCCCAAGCACCGATCCCTGCGACACCTCAGCAACCGTCCTCTGTTAATTTCTATTTATTTATTTCGTGAATCTGGGTGTCACTGGCTGGGCCAGCATTTATTGCCCGTCCCTAGTTGCCCTCGAGAAGGTGGTGGTGAGCTGCCTTGTTGAACGCTGCAGTCCACCTGCTTGGTTGACCTCAAATGCCATTAGGGAGGGAATCCCAGGATTCTGACCCAGTGACTGTGAAGGAGCGGTGATAAAATTCCAAGTCAGGATGGTGACTGGCTTGGAGGGAACCTGAAGATGATGGTATTCCCATACATCTGTAGCCCTTGTCCTTCTAGATAGACATGGGAGTTGTGAAGATGGTCTCTGAGGATCTTTGGTGGATCATTTTATTGCAGCGTGTAGATAGTAAAACACTGCTGCTGCTGCTGCTGCTGAGCGTTGATGGTGGAGCATTGTGGATGAAGGGACAGTCAAACTGGCTGCTTTGTCCTGGATGGTATAAAGCTTCTCGAGTGTTGTTGGAACTCCACTCATCCAGGCAAATTGGGAGTCTTCTATCACACCTCTGACTTATGCATTGTAGATGATGGACAGACGTTTGGAAGTCAGGATGTGAGTTACTCGCCGCATTATTCCTAGCTTCGGACCTGCCCTTATAGATACTGTGTTCATGTGGCGAGACCAGTGAGTTTCTGAGCAATGATTACCCACCAGGAATTTGACACTGGGTGATTCAGTGATAGTAACACCATTGAATGCCAAGGTGCAGGTTAGATTGTACTTTACTGGTGATGGTCATGGCCTGGCATTCGTGTGGCCTGAATATTACTTGCCACTTGTCAACCTGGATACTCTCCAGATCTTGTCGTGTTTGAACATAGACTGCTTCAGTATCTGAGGAGCCACAAATGTTGCAGAACATTGTACAATCATTGGCGAACATCCCCACTGCTGACCTTAAAATGGAGGGAAGGTCATTGATGAAGTAGCCCTGAAGAAGTTTTCGGTCACTGCTCGAGGGACTCCTACAGACTTGGAGCTGACTTGACTGACCTTTATCAACCATGACCACCTTCCTACGTGTCAGGTATGATTCTAACCAGCGGGGAGTTTGCCCCTGATGCCCATTGATTCCTGTGTTGCTAAGGCCCCTTGATACCACACATAGTCGAATGCAGCCTTGATTTAAAGGGCTATCGCTCTCACCCCACCTCTGGAATTCAGCTCTTTTGTCCATGTTTGAATCACGGTAATGAGATCAGGAGCTGAGTGGCCCTGGTGGAGCCCAAACTGGGCGTCATTGACCAGGGCATTGCTGAGCAAGTGCTACTTAAAAACACTGAGACCTTCCACCACTTTACTGATGATCGAGAGGAGACTGATGGGGTGGCAATTGGCCGGATTGGATTTGTTCTGCGTTTTACATACAGGAGCAATGATTACTTGGGGAAATTTTCCACGTAATCAGGAAAAGCCATTGTTGTAACAGTATTGAAATAGTTTGGCTAGGGGAGTGGCAAGTTATGAGCACAAGTTGTCAGTACTATTGCCAGAATGTTGTCGGATTATGGACCCTATGGAGTATCCAGTATCTCCAATCGTTTCTGGATATCGTGTGGACTGAACCAAATTGGTTGATGACTGGTAACTGAATTGCTGAGGACCACTGGAGGGGGCTGAGATGGATCATCCACTCCGCATTTCTGACTGAAGATTGTTGCGAATGAATCAGCCTTATCTTATAAACTGAAGGGCTGGGCTCTTCCATCATGGAGGAAAGGGTTATTTGTGGAATCTCTTCCTCCAGTGAATTGTTTCATTGTCCCCAACGTTTCTCGGCTAGATGTGGAACAACTGCAGAGCTTAGATCTGTTCCTTTGCTTGTGGGATCACTTAGCTGTGTCTATTACTTACTGCTTATGCTGTTTGGTGCACAAGTAGTCCTGATTGGTGGCTTCACCAGGCTGACACCCCATTATCAGGTATGCCTGGTGCAGTTCCTGCCATCCTGCACACTCCACTGAACCAATATTGATTCTCTAGATTGATGGCAATTGTGAGGGGGATATGCGGGAGGCCATGAGGTTATGCGGGAGTACAACTTGGCTGCTATTGATGACTCACGACACCTTATGGACATCCAGATTTGAGCTGCTAGATCTGTTCGAAGTCTGCCCTGTTTAGCAACGTGATAGTACCACCCAAAATGGTGGAGGTTATTCTCAATGTGAAGGTGTGATTTTGTCTCCACAATGACTATGTGGTGGTCTCTCTTACCGATCATATCATGGACAGATACTTCTGTAACTGGCAGATTAGTAAGGCTGTGTTCAAGTTTGTATTTTCCTCATGTTGGTTCTTTCCCCACCTGCTGCAGAACCAGTCGAGCAGTTATATCCTTTGGGGCCTGGCCAGCTCGCTGTAATGCTGTCGCTGAGATACTCTTGTTGGTGAACATTGAAATCCCCCACCCAGAGTAGATCTTGCGTCCGTGCTACCCTCAGTGCTTCCTCCAAGTGTTGGTCAGCATGGAGGAGTACTGATTCATCAGTTCAGAGAGGCTGGTACATGGTAATCAGCAGGAGGTTTCCTTTCCCATGTGCAAAGTAATGCCATGAGACTTCATGGGATACGGAGTCACTGTTGAGGACTCCAAGAGCAATTCCCTTCTAACTGTATCCCACTGTGCCGCCACTTCTGCTGTGTCCGTCCTGTTGATAAGACAGGAGATATTCGGGGTAGGTAATGGGGTGTCTGCGATATGGTCATACTCACAGAATCATACCTTACAGACAATGTCAGGCTGTTGCTTGACGAGTCTATTTATTTCTTTTCACCGTTTCCTGCCAGCTGTCCCATTCTAGAAACATAGCCATATATTAGCACCCAATCCACTCAGATTTCATTTTGCAAATTGGGCTTGGAGCTTTACCAAAATCTTTCTAAAAGTCCACATGTTTTACATCCATTGTTTCTCTTTCATTTGTCTCCCATTCTGTTTCTCAAACATAATTCCCATTTCATAAATCTACGTCAGTGTTGCCTATGACCATCACTTTCAGCCACAATAATTTCTCCTCAACCAGTTACTTACTATGTTCTATGTTCAATGTACTCTATCATTTTCCCACACCAGACTTGGTTTTCCTTGTATTGTTTGAAAGTTCTGTGAAGACAGAACTGAAGTAGTGGCTTCATAGTTCTGCCATTTCCCTGTTTCCCATTCTCTATTCTCTGATTTCAAACTGTAAGGAAACTGCACTTGTTTTCTCATATTTCTCACATTGACATAATTTAACCAGCTATTACAGTTCACTCTTTTAACCCTTGTGAATATACTCTTCAGAAAGCCATCAATTCCTGCCTTAGACTGCTCAATAATTGACCTTACACACCATACACTCACAGGAGCACAGACTCTGTGCCAACAGAAATACAGCACAATCTATATTAGTCCCACTTTCCTACACCAGGCCCATAGCCTGGAATGTTATGACACTTCCACGTGCTCGTCCAAATACTTTTTAATGATTGTGAGGTTACCCGTGATAATCCCCCTTCTCAGGAAGTAATCCCAGAACCCCACATCCTCAACGTGAAAAAAATATTTAAATCCTCTCTGAACCTCAAACTTTTCACTTTAAATGTGTGCTAATTTGTTCTTGACCCTCTGACTAAAAGGAACAGCTGCTGTCTTTCCACCCTGTCCATGTCCCTCATAATCTTATCCTTCTGAATCACTGACCCCTCAGCTTTCTCTGCTCCAAAGAAAACAACCCGAGCTTATCCAGCCTATCTCCATAGCTGATATGCTCCATCCCAGGGAACATCCTGGTGAATCACCTCTGCACCCTCTCCAGTACAATCACATCTTTCCTGGAATGTGGCTCCCAAAGCTACATACAGTACTCCAAAGCCCTGTATTGCTCTTATAATCTACACCCTGATTATGAAACACAACACCCAAGGTCCAATTCTTACCTAGTCCATTAACCTGTCCAGTCACATTCAGGGATGTGTGGAGAAGCACCCTCTGACCTTCCCAGTGTGCTACCTTTCATTGAGTCCTCCCCTGCCTGGTTCCTTCTCGCAAAGTGCATCACCTCATATTTATCAGGGTTACATTCCATCTGCCATTGATTTGCCCATCTGACCAATCATCTGCATCTTCCTGTAACTTAAGGCCTTCCTCCTCACTGCGAACCATCCGGTCAATCTTAATGTCAAACATACAGTTACTTATCACATCTCCCCCACTCTCCACCTAGCCCTCTCCACATTCACATCTTTTTTTATGAATAACACAAACAATAAGGGACATAGCACTGATCTCTGTGGTACACCAGGGGACACTGGTCTCCAGTCACACAAACAGCCTTCTCCCACCACCCTCTGCCTGCTGCCATTAAGACATTTCTCCTTGTAACCTGTCAAGGTATCCTTCATATTGTGAGATTTTACATTATTTCTCAGTATCCCGGCTGGAAGGTCAGAGACCTTCTTACAAAACTAAAAAATCGACCTCCTCAAACTAATTCAATCAAATCCATTAGATGCGACTTCCTTCTGATAAAGTCACGATGATTATCTCTGATCAAACCTTGTGACTCTGATTGGAGTTCGATTTTCTCGTTCCCTATTTTATCCTGTAGTTTCCTTAACAGTGATCTAATACTCACTCGTCTATAGTTCCCTGGTCTATCTCTCCCACCCTTACTGTGAAGTGGAATCGTATTCGCAGTCCTCCAGTTCTCTGGCACCTCCCCTATGATCAGATTCTAATTAAAATAATCAATCAGGGTCATTCCTCCCTTGACCCCAACAGCCGCCTGTGATACAACTCTTTCAGACATGGAGATTGGTCCAAATTTGTACAGAACAAAGCCTCAAATCCCTACTCGTATTTTACATCAATCTGTTCAAGAGTTGTCCAGTCCATCTTCTTGAATTCTGTACCTGCATCCTCCTTCTCCCAAGTAAAATAGATGTGAAGGTCTCATGTTACAATCCATCAATATTCTCCCGCTTGACACACAGATTGCCCCTTTGGTTTCTAATGGACACTGACTCTTTGCTGATTATTCTGTTTGACTTGTCCGTGTAGAATATCGTGGGATTCTCCCAGATCTCGCCTACTTGTACTTCCTCATGTCCCTCTGTTATTCAGTCCTTTCGATGTTTCTAAGATTCACTACGATCACCTCTCATGTTTCGAAACTTCAGATTACAGGCTGAGTTACCCCGTCAGACAACCTTGCCAACTTCGGGGTTAATGTGGAGAATAGCTTTTGCAGTTCCTCTGTAGTCAGTATATTCTTTCTTAGATTGGGAATCCGAGCGATACACAATATTCGAAGTGTAGTCTCATTAACACTCGATGCAACTGGTGTACGACATCCTCTATCTTCCAATTACATTCACATGAATGTAAACCTAATTTTTCTTTCCCATTTGCATATGTTCTTCCTAATACCTCTCAGTTTAACTTTTCTTATGAGCTCAGTGTGTGAGTTCTTTTAAAAAGCTCATGAATATCCAACTATACATTATCCATTTGTTGTTCATTGCCTATGTCCACAAGAATCATCTTCAAACCATTCCAAAAAAATGTTTGCCACTTCTGGTTTTCCATTCATCGGTGCATTCTCACACTCCCCAGTTATGTTTTTACCTTCTAAATATCTAGTAGCATGTTCTTTGTAATCGAGTCCAAGAGATACCTGACTGCGGATGACAGGTGAACTGTTCTGTAGTTTACCATTCTCCAAATTCATCCTTTCTTAAACTGTTGGATAATATTTATAACCTTTACCTTATCCAGATTGGATAAATGCCTTTCGGGAATGTGTCGGAAAATAAAGTGAAAATCCGCGATGCAATCAACATGTCTGTTGCTGCTTCCTCTGAAATTTTTGTATGAAGTACATCTAGTCTGTCAGATTTATCAATACTCAATCCACTTTTATTTTCAAAGATGACCTCAACACTGATAAGAATGATCTTAGACGTTACTTACACAAGTCCCATGGTCACTTAGTATTTCTGGGAGAATTTCTGGACATTCTTCAATGAAGATAGACACAAAGAAACTGTTTCTTTTCCCTGCGATTTCTCTGTTCTCTGCAATAAATTACCCTGTCTGCACACCAACTGTTCCACATTTGGCCTTGTTTTTATTTTTTTGATACATTGATAGACGCTTTTTAGCAGTCTTTATGTTTTTCTTTCGTTTGCACGCTTTTTCTCTTTTTGATTTTCTTCTCAGTTTCTTGGTCATCCTTTGCTGGGTCCTACATCTCTCTGAATCCACTGGCTTACTGCAACACTTGGCATTTTTCTAAGCTGCCTCCTTTCATCTAATAGGTAGATGAAGGTGGGGTTAAAAGTGATAGTCGAAGAGGAGGGTGGACCAGATTGATAGGAAGGACTATGGACATATAGGAACATTCAACAGGGCGGTGCTGACTTAGAAGGTTGGAGGAGGATAAGGTGGGATTAGTGGAAATGGGGAAATGGGGAAATCCACTATGATCCCCTGTGGTTGGAGGGTCCAAAGGCAGAAGATGAGGTTTTCTTCCTCCAGGCTTCTGGTGGCTCGGGTTTAGCGATGGAGCAGGCCCAGGACTCTCATGTCCTTGGCAGAGTGGGAGGGGAGTTAAAGTGCTCAGCCACTAGGCGATGGTGTCGTTCAATGTGGTTGTCCCAGAGATGTTCCCTGAAATGATCTACAAGTTGACCTCCTGCCTCACCAATGTAGAGAAGACCACATTGTCTTTAATGGATGCAGTAGATGAGGCGTTCTGTCTCCCTTCATCACCTTTCACTTTCAACCCCACCTTCATCTACTATCGTAATCCCAGCTACCTCCCTCCTGCCGCACCCTCTTGTCATTTATCTCTCAGCCCCCTAGGCCCATAAGCTTCATTCCTGATGAAAGGATTATGCCTGAAACATCGATTTATCTACTCTTAGTATGCTGCCTGACTGTGCTTTTCCAGCACCACACTCTTCGACTCTGATCTTCAGCATCTGTCATCTCCACTTTCTCCTCACACCTTCATGGTCTGCATGACTCAGATTTCAAATGGTTACTTCAAATACAACAAAAACTGTCGTGTACTCAAACAGCATAAAAGAAAACCAATACATTGTGGTCACTGTTCCCAAAATGTCCTTTCCAGCAAAATTTTCAATTAGCTCTTCTGATCACTCAACACCAATTCCTCAATAACCTGATATCGAGCTCAGTGCTCAACATAATGTTCATGTAAACCATCTCACACGTGGTCATGAGATCCATTTTCCCAGCATTAGCATTCAATTGGGTTAACACAGTTTAGATATAATGTAAGCAGTATATTATTACCGCAGTACCCACAAATGTGTATATCTCATTTCCTGTTTTATAACATGTCCAGCATTTGTATTGCAGCTTTCACTTTGATATATAACTCCCATCAATGTTTGCTCCATCTTACTTGATTCTGTGGATTCTGAGCGATGTGGGCTCTGGAGAGATTAATGGTAGAGATCATTTCGCCACATCATTTATGAACTTCTCAAACTTTAATTTCTCCAGATCTCCCGTTATGCTGATGGAGGAGAGAAGGACAATGATTTTCCAACAATGCTCTATATTCCCCCAGAGAGCTGAGACAACTCTAACCTGGGTGGGATCCTTACAACAGGCTGGTAAAATGTTGCTGCTGCTGTACAGGGTCTTAGTGAGATCTGGAGTAGTGTGTACAGATTTAATCTCTTCAGTGAAGAAATGATGTTGTTATATTGGAAGCAGCTCAGAGATGGTACCCTCAACTGATTCCTGCAATGAAGGTGCTAGCTTATAACCAAAGGATGATCACGTTGACCCAGTAGCCATTGGAGTTTACAAAAAATAAAGATGAACTTACTTCAACATCGATGACAGATGTATTCAACGAGTGAAGCGAATTACACAGATAGTGGAGGAACCATTCCGTTCTCCAGTGTGTTACACAGGAACAACAGGAGGATATTCAAGCCTTCGACCCTGTTACACCAAAACAGGATGAGGCTATTCAGCCCCTGGAGCCTGATATACATTTACAGAAGGAGGCCAATTAGCCACTTGAGCCTATAACAGTAGGACATGCTGCACCAGTATCCTGTTAAACAGCAACAGGATCAGTCCATTCAGCCTCCTCAAGTCTGTCACATAGGAACTGGAGGAGGTCACACAGTGACTGGAGATTGTTACACTGAGATAACAGGAGGCCATTCAGACCCACCGAGCCTATTGCAAGGGAATTGGATAAGGATAAAAACTATCTGAGACTTCTTTAATGAGAAAGTTCAAGTAATTTCGACACGTGTCTGTTGTATGGGAACAAGATAAGACCAATCAATCCCTCGGAACCATCTCCCGGATACCTGAGGAGACCGTTCAATATTTCCATGGAGAAGTATGAGAAGACCGATCAGCCCATCAAAATGTTGGAGAGCAACAGTAAGATTCCATAATCTCCCAATCCTCTAAAGCATCAATAGGAGGAGGTCATTCTGGCCTTGGAGACGACAACATGGGAACACCAGAAAGACGTCAGCCCATCGAGTTTGTACAACAGCAGGATGGTGAGTCCATTCAGCCACACATGACTCTTATACAGCAACTGGAGCAGATCTCTTAAAAACGTTTGCCCATTAAATAGGAATTCAAAGAAAACGTAAAGGGTGTCGAAAGGGAGGAACTTATAATAATGGTATACATTCGGGACTAAAGTGTAACAATAAACCATTATAATTTAAGGCTAATTGTTAGAGTCCATTGTTCAGGACATTTGCAAAGTTAAACCACAATCCAGCATAGTCAACATGGTTTTACAAAGGACAATCAAGTTTGAAGTGTTTGCTTGACTTATTTGAAGATGTCACAAAAAAGTTGGATCGTGGGAGATGGAACATATCTGGTCTTCCTGAAGGCATTGGATATGTCGCTTCTCCAAAGAGTAAGTGGTAAGATCAGACAACATGGGTTTAGGAGTAATTTATTAGCTTGGATGGAGGATTGGTTAACCAACAAAATGGAGTCAGATGGATTAAATGTGTCATTTTATTTTGGCAAATGCAATTTGTGGGGTGCCATTGATTTCAGTACGCATGCTTCAACCAGTTGCATTGATGGTATTACTGTACTCGATTGACGGGAGAGAAAATACAATGCCACATTTTCAGATGACTCTCACATCGGTGGGAAATTACTTCGGAAAGATGATGCAAGAGATTTTAAAACTATATGGATAGGTTGCGTGAATAGGCCAACATTTAGCAAGGAAAATTAAAGGGAATAAATATGGGGCTATTCAAATTGGCCAGTATAATAGAAAGACAAATTATTATCTAAGCGGAGAGCAAGTTCAAAGTATTTAGATGCAGAGGGATCTGGGTGTCTGCTTGCATATCACAGAAAACTTACCTGTGGGTACTTCAAGTAATGAGAAATGCAAGCATAATTTCAGCGTTTATTTGTAAAAGGATAGAGTAGAAATGTAGGGAGTGTTCGTGTAGCTATGCAAGGCATTAGTGAGGTTGCAACTGGAGTACAGTTTGGGTGTCCTGCAGAATGAGGTATTTCCATTGGAGGCAATTCAGAAGAGCTTCATTAGATTGATTCCATATTGAAGTGTTTGTCTTATGAAGAGTAATTGAGCAGTTTAGGCATATACTCTCGAGTTTATAAGAATGAAAGGAGATCTCATTGAGGTCTGTAACATTCCAAAAGTAATTGAATGTGTAGATATGGAGTGGATGTTTTTTCATGTGGCGCAATCTACAACAAGAGACTAGAGTTTTAGGATGAAGGGATGGCAGGAAAGTGGAACAGAGATCGTATTGACATCAGCGTCATCGAGGGGTTGGATTCCTCACAGATGCTCCTTGTTCTTCTTCAACCCTTCGACAGTGTTTCACTGGAATGGGGGAGGACTGGGTATCATACATGAAGCAGGCACTCAGGATAAATCAGTCTCAATCAGTTAGACAGAACGTAACCAGTAGGGTCACACAGTGACCAGCGCTGGGTTCTCAACTTTTTACAATCTATATTAATGATCAGGAGGATGGAACAGATATCCAGATGCTGAGTTTGGTGATGTCGCTGTGGTAAGCAAGAGATTAAATTATCAAGAGAGGGTGGAGAGTCTGCAAATAGATTCAGAAATGTAAAGGCAATAGATAATAGTTTAGCAGGTGGAATTTAACATGATTTAACCTGTCATTTCATTTCCAGGAATAACGGAAAGCAATATGTTACTGAAATGGAGAGGGATTACAGGACTTAATGATACTGTGTACTGGGGGGTTCACTCAGCCCCGTTCAGACATGGGAGGTTTTGCTCCATCCCTGATCGTCTACTCCCAGACAGTCAAAGTGACCCGCTTGCTCTCCATACACATAGGATACTTTGATCTGGTTGATTGGTGGTGGGGATGGTGTTTTGAAACGTGCATCAAGGGGACGGCCTTTATCCAAGATATATTCATTTCTTTCTACGTGGAGACCCGATGACGATGGGAATGGCTGACTGCTTCTGAATGAACAGACCATGACTTCTGCTAGGACAGTGGGTATTCATCAACATGATGTAGTGTGCATGGGCATACTGTAACATTAATAGGGAGAGAGAGAGAGCTCCTTCAGTTCCTCTACCTCTCCGCATTGACATGGATACTCTGCAGATGCCATGGACACCATCGGGAATCCTACCAAACTGGATACAACCGGCAGCTCCCTGCTGAGGGAGAAACAATCTATTTACCTCATCCACCATATATATCCTCCATCACCGAATGATGACATTGTTGTTGAGATACTGGGAAATGATGGATATGTCACCTAGTCCTGCGTGGAAAGTTCTGGATCATAGAAACTGAATGAAACTGTGACCCTAACAGCCCCTGGCAGCACTGTCCTCCCCCTAGTGTGAAGCTGCAGGTCGTGTTGAAGGAGGTGACACCGCTCTGTGACCAGCTCCTTGTTCAGTCATGGTCCCCTCACACTTTGATCCTAGGTTAAGTGGAGTTTGGGAAATTGTTCCTGGAAAATCCGGGGTGGATACAGCAGACCCTCTTCCCACACACACTCACTCTGTGGTTTCAGAGCTTCCCCTCTCTGCAGCCTCTGCTCCATTTGTTGTTCATTTTGCAGGCTCAGATGCTGTATCCACAGTCCCCATACTCCATCCAGAGTTGGGTCACCAAATCCTCAGATCTCACTGAATGTCTGAGGCAACTTACAGCACAACCTCCAGCAAAGCACCCCCTGCCCTTCCACTAAATTTTCATTTGCAGAAGCCAGTCAGAAGCCCCTCGCTACAAGTGTTTTGGACAAGACCAGATTCCCTCAAAATATTTCCAGAAGGTCGTTTAGACCCAAACCTTCCCTTACTTTAAATATAGATGTGAAGTGCGTGTTCCAGTTATGTTGTGACTAGTCAAACCACTCGACATTGAGCAAAATATAATCTATTCAAATGCTTTAGTTAAAATACAATCAAAGGAAATAATGTTTTGGGATAGCTTATATGTTGGAACACTTACACAAACAATAGATACTTTACCTTCTTGGTTTACACCGCTTGGCACAAAGATATATTCAAATACAGATCCTAACAGCAGTTTTCCAATCCAGGGGGAAACAACATCTACAGAGCTCTCAGAGAGAAAAGCAGCTGGGGATCATGTATTGAAACTTCCAACCCTTCTGGGATCCCCAGCAGCTTCTGGATGCTGCAGCTAAAAGTAAAATGAGGAAATCTAGTCTGGGAGAGCTGGCCACTGTCCTTCCATTGTTACCAAAGTTTTAATGAAACCTAAAATCTCAGTTATTTATTTAAACTGTTTTCAGACAGCAGTTCTGCACCTCTGCCTTTAACACCTCTCTTCAAAATAAAACCCAAGAGAAATAACCTTTTTACAGTGATAGTATCCTCACAACTCCATCTTTAATAAAATAATCCATCAATACACAAAGGTGGATTCATTTTCGACCTCCTAATATTCCTCTATTAGTAGACTGAAATGCATTTATATTACATTGACTCTGAGCATACAAATATTCACATCTATTTCGATTTCAGTCATTTTACTCCTGCCACAGAATGCCTTTGTCTTTCTTCATCCAAGTCTCCACACTTAGGTTTTATCGCCCTGTCGCCTGTATAGTTTCAAACTGAATGGCAGCAATAATAAGCTCAATCGAAACAGACTGGTATTTTTCTCCCTAAACTTCACCAAAAATTTTAAGGGGTTATGATCAGTGATAAAGATTTGTCTCAGGTATGTTATTGGCAATGTAAATCTGAAATGTTGCAACGCCAACTCCAAGCTCAAGGCCTCCTTCCCCATTGTGGAATAAATCTGTTGATGTTTCCACTGGACACGCCAATCACACGTTACATAATGGAGTGCTTCTAATCTTTCCAATCGTCCTTTTGAATGACACAGCTCCTAATGTCTCAGCATAAAAGAATTACATGCTTCTGTATCTCTTAATGCTCTAACCTCTTTACCTGCTTCTCCTGGCCTATGCCAGTAAACCTTTACAAGTCCTCGCACATTCTTCTCCATCTCTCACAGAAACCAAACTTTGATTTCTGAACTCAATCATCATCAGCCATTTCAGCTTCTAATCTTGCTGTTTTAACTCTGCTCTTCCACACGAGTTTTCACGGCTGCAGGAAGTGAATTGTTGAACTTCTCCAAAATAAGAATCTTTCTAAGAGTGTCATAGGTTTGTTCTGTTTTTAATACCCTTACCACCTTTCAAAATTACTTTGTTTGATCTTTTCAAACTCAATGTGCGTTGAACCAGGGACCCTCTTTTAGATTCCTGTAACGCTGTCTGTCAATGTCTGGCCCAAGCTCATATGCACTTCAGATGGCTTTCTTTACCACTCCATACTGGCCAGATACCTCCTCCATTAGGGATGCAAATACCTATCAGCTTTGGATCAAATCAATCCACATGGTCACTGGTGTCTGCATTTGTTTAGCCACTTTCTCAAATGAAATTCAAAAGGCTTCCCCATCCTTCTCATCAAATTTAGAGAATGCCTGGATGCATTTAAACAGAACCTCTTTAGGCCATTGGTTACAATAGGGTTGCTCAACCGCACTATCCTCCTCATCCCACCGACATTCTACCTTCATCTCCGCCTTCTGTATCAACTTTCCCCTCTAATTGCTAACTCTTTAAGTTGAAACTCTCTGCTTTTCTTCTGTCCTTTTCTTTCTTTCTTCTTCGTTTCCTTTTCTTTTATTTCTACTTTTCATCATAATTCAAACTCTTTCAATTCCTTCTCAGGTTCAAAGACCATCATTTCCAAAGAGTTTGATGGCGGTTCCACGAAACGTAATTGCCGATCTATAGCTGTAATTATCTCTCATTTTCTCACAGACAATCGCAACCCCAACTCCAGGTTGTTGGTCAATTCCTAAAGCTTTACCGTCATTCCCTTTTGTAAAACCGCCAACTTCACTTTTCAACACCCAGAGAACTCTTAATGACTGAATCTTTAGATACAAAATACTGTTTAAACCAACCGAAATCAACATCCAGAAAAAAGAGACTATCAACTACCATACGCGACCTTTGAACCCAATAGCCTCCTGGTGCATACTCTCCAATGTCTGCATGAGCTTATTCTGGATGATTTGGTTTCCTCCCATAATCCAAAGATGTGCATGTCAGGTGCATTGGCCATGATAAATTGTTCATATTTTTCAGGGATGTGTGGGTTAGTTGCCTTCGTCGGGGTAAATGTGTAATAATAGGATAGAGGAATGGGTCTGGGTAGGTTACTCCTCGGAGGATCGGTATGGATTTGTTGGGGAGAATGGCCTGTTTGCAAATTCTAAACCCAATTTGGTATTATCGATTTAGAACCGGACAAGAGTCCACAGTTTGCTATCGTCGAACCAGACTGTCTCAAACTGTTTAAAGAAGGTAGGTTGGATGCCAACCTTTCCTTATTTTAAAGGTAGATGTGAGTTGGGTGTTCCAGATGTCAAACTATTCAAACCACTCACCATTAAGCAAAATACAATATATGTAAACACTCTAATGAAAATCCAATTAGAAATGAAGATGAATTTAGAATAATTTTTCTATTGGCAATCTTAACCGAGTAATGGATACAGTACCTTCTACTAATGAACTGTTCCAATATATCAACATCCCATAAACACATCCCTTGGCAAAAAGGAACTTTCAGACATGCATTCTTGCATACAGTTCTCCAATCCAGGAGGAAACACCATCAAGTGAGGTTCCAGAGAGAATAGCAGCTGTGGATAATTTACTGAAACTTACAACCCTTCTGGGACCCCAAGCACCTGGTGATTGTTATAGCTACAATATATAAAAAAACTAGAAATCCTGGTCTGTGCCAGCTGGCCATTGTTACTGCTATTTATTTGAAAACCCTAAAAGCCCCAAAAGTTATTTACTTGAGCCGTTTTCAGTAGGAAGTTTTGCCTTTAAGCCCTCTTACTAAAAAAAGGAGAAAATAACCTTTTATTTAAAAAGTGGCAGCATTGTCAGGCAATTTATATGCGTGGTCCTTTACTCAGTGGGCTTCCTTTTGTTACTGATCGCATGGTCACCTGAGAGCGATAGCCACAGGTACAGACCAAGTTACAAGGTTGTTTCTCATAACTTCTGAAACACGCCTGTCAATGGACCATCACATGGGACATACCAGGAAGTGAAAAACAGCTTGACACACCCCATTTAATTATTTCTGAGCTACACAATGCCAGCACTCGATTCAATAGGGAGGCCAAAACCCAAGGCCAGGGAAAGAAAGAAAGGGACAAGAGATTCACATTAAAGACAGAAACAGACAGTTAATTAACTGAAAAGATGTTGTGGAAATATATGGAAAACGTCAGGGCAGTGGGACTAACTGGCGAAGTGAGATCTTCGAGAGTAAAATTACAAGAATGAGAACATTGAATAAAGACATTGTCAGATCAGCTGAAATGGTTTGTTACATCAAGTTCTCAATCTGCTTCACAGAACACCACAAACAACATAAACTGGGACAAGATGACAGCCCAGCATGGAGAGCTGTGCAGAGCATGCTCGTGTGTTGCTCAGTAAACTGCACTATCTGCACAGCATAGAGAGTATTGCAAACTTTACTAAGATATGCTAACGATCCTCGCAACAGATAACTGCCGATAATTGGAAGGTTTGCTCTCTCTGTGTGTTCATCAGAGACTGAGAGAGTGTGCGCGATAGGCGTGTTTGAATGCGAAACTCATTGTTTGAGAAGGAACGCACATGGAGAAAAAAATTTTAAATACGAACAACAGGCTTTTTGTTTATCAATAGAGAGAACGAGGGAAGTTTCATGGACAGATGAGATAAAGTGTTTGAGAATGTTAAAATAAAGGCATTGCCAGACACAACAGCAATATACATCGGCGTGCACATGAATGACAGATGGATGGGAGTTTGGTGTGAGTTCGAATCAGATTTGCTTCGGCAGGTTTGAAGCCGGGAGCGTCAGCAGCAGATTATTGGCTTCATTAAGATTGTATTTCGTAGCTCAAGTTTCAAACAGCAGATGGAATAAACCAGTGAGATATATTCTGGAGTGGTGAGTATTTCAAGTTCGAAATGTTCAGGGTATGGTGTCAAGAATCAGCTCATTGTCAAAAGGATCTCCCACAGTTGTGACCTGCAGATATTGGCCAGGAATGGGATGGAGACAGTGGAAGGAAGTGGAGTTTGTAACCAGAAGAGTAGAAAGTGACCTCCATGCTCTTAACAGTAAAGGCAATGAGACAATGCATTGTGGTTCTCCCCTGAAACTGAATAGTTCAACATAGAGACCCGTGAGTAACACTGCCAGAGCAGAGAGCGAGACAGTAATTGAACACCTTCATTGATGCAGTTAGTAGTGGTCTGTAGAGTGAATATCTGGATTGTGAGATTCAACAGGAACAATAACAGTGGCAGGAAGTGTAGACAATATGAAATAACAATAATGCACTCATAACTTGTTGATAGAAAACAAAATCTGGATAGTGACACTCACCAGGAACACCAACGATAGCCAGGAATGGATAATAAAAGTATTGAATAATGAAAAGAGCGAAATAGATCCGCAATGATAATGACCACCAATCAAATTCAGAAAGAAAACAAACATAATCGGAGAAGCTCCTGTATATTGTTGGAATATTCCTGTCTAATGTTCTCAGATTCTGATCCATTGTTGGAATATTTCAGTCTAATGTTCTCTGATTCTGATCCATTGTTGGAATATTTCAGTCTAATGTTCTCTGATTCTGATCCATTGTTGGAACATTCCAGTCTAATGTTCTCAGATTCTGATCTCTCCTCCCCTCTCTCTGGATCTGCTGATCCCTGTCAGTGCTGTCAGTGATGCTCCCGCTCATGTTATGGGTTGACACATTGAACGGAGCCCATTTATCATTAAAAGATGGAAAGCTTCCACTGAGATAATTAGACTCCATGGAGATTGGCATTAATCACAGTCACTGAACAAACAGGCCCAGTTAACCAATTCAAGACATCACTTTTCATTTACTGGTTTTGGATGGAATGGATAAGGTTGCTGAGGGATGGACCATAAATCTTTCAATATTTTTAATGTTTTTTCCCCTTGTATATGAGAGTATTAACAGAACACTGCAGCGGTCGATATATGTTCCACTCTGTTTATGAAAATAGGCAGTTATAAAATGACAGATCTGCTGCAGAAAAAAAAATGTCAGGTGGGCAAGTTTCTAGATACCTGAAACAAAGTACGGTACTTATTGACCAGTGTGAGGCTACTCCTGGTTTTAATGCCCTGTTTTCAAATTCTTTCATAACCTTGAGACAGAACATTGAGCTGAAGCTGTATGAGGTGTCACTGAGAGGGCACCTGGAGTACATTGTGTTATTTGTGATTCTGTAACTGAAAAGGAATGGGTCTCCATTAGATACAGTTTACCGGCTGCTCGTAATCCACAGGTTGCTGTGTCTCGGATCTGTTACACAGGGACAGGAGGAGGCCGTGCAGCCTCTCGAGTGTGTTTAGAAGAACTGGAGGAGGCCATTAAGCCTCTTGGGTCTATTACAGAGGGACAGCATTTCCACTGTAATACAGAGGGACAGGAGGAGCCTATTCAGTCTCTCGAGCACGTTATAGAGGCACAGGAAGTGTTTATTTAACTTTCAAGTTTGTTATGCATAAATATTAGTTTTAAATTAATTATGGAATCGGAAATACCTGATGTCAACATTAAAGTTCTAACTTTGAACAAGGCCAATTTTGAAAGTGTTAGGTGAGCCCTGTGAAAGGCAGATTGGGATATCCTATTCACAGGTTAAGGGATGGTTGGAAAATGCAAGTTCATCAAAACTTGGTTTCAGAGAGTCCAGAGCAAACGTGTTCCTATTAGTGAGAGGGGCAAGGCTGGTGGGTGCAGGGAGTGCTGGATGGCTAGATATATTGATGTTATGGTCAAGGTAAGGAAGGAGGCATATGTCAGGTAAACAGAGCTGAGATCAAGTGAATCGCGAGAGGTGTATAAGGGCAGCAAGTGTATCATCAATCGGGAAATCGGGCCAGGAAAATGTGGACAAGAGATTGCTTTAGAAATTGGGTTAATGAGGCATTGAACAAATTCTACAAATCCTTCAATGGCAAAAGATTAACTAGGGAGACAATAGGGCCCCTTAAAGATCAGTAAGGCTACCTATTTATGGAACCACAACAAATTTGAGGGATACTAAACAAGTATTTCTCCTCAGTATTTAATGTGGAGGAGGTTACAAGAGCGAGAGAATGAAGAAATATGCAATGATACCTTGAAAAGTGTCTATATTACAAGGAGGTGTTAGACATTTTAAAACACATAAAGGTGAACTAATCCCTGGGACCTGATCAGTTGTATCCCAGATGTTTGCGGGAAGCTAGGAAATAGATTGCTTATGCATTTTGCTGATATATTTGTAACATTGATTTTCACAGGTGAGGTGTCAAAAGACTGGAGGGCTGCTAACATAGTGCAATTATTTAAGAAAGTAAAGAAAAAAACAGGTAACTATAGATCGGTGAGCATGACGTCAATGGTGATTAAATTGTTGGAGGGGATTTCGAGGAAAAAGATCGATATGTATTTGGAAAGACAAGGACTGAAGAGGGCTTTGTACATTGGAGATCACGTCTCACTGACTCGGTGTAATCTTTTGAGGAAGTGATGAAGATGATTGATGAAGACAGGACAGTGGATGTTGTCTTTATGGAATTCAGTAAGAAAACCAAAATGGTCTACATGGTAGACTGGTTAGCAAGGTTAGACTGGCTGGGATCCAGGGAGAACTCGCCATTTAGGTCCAAACTTTTCTTGAATATTGGAGACAGGGCGTGACAGTGACATTTGTTCATTAAACTTGGAGACCTGTGACCAGTGGCGTGCCGCAAAGATCAATAGTGGGTCCACTGCTTTTTGTCACTGATACAAATCATTTACATTTGAGTATATGAAGTATGGTCAGTAAGGTTGTAGATAATAACAAATTTGTTGGTGTCGTTGACAGTGATGAACGATCTCTCAGACTATAATGGGACTTTGTTTAGGTGAACCAAGGAGTGGCAGATAGAGTTTATTTTAGTTAAATGTGAGGTGTAGCATTTTGGCAAGACATATCAAGGCCAGACATATAGGTAGGGTCCTGTCGAAAGCTGCCAATCAAGGAGAATTCCATAGAAGTTATCGAATCCCTACAGTGAGGAAACAGGCCTTTCGGCCCATCGAGGCCACACCGACCCTCTAAACAGTATCCCTCTAGACAAACCCCTACCCTATCCCTCTGAACCTGCATTTCCCATGGCTACTCCACCTCGCCTGCACATCCCTGGGTACTTTACTCAATTTAGCATGGCCGATCTACCGTTATCTGTATATCTTTATATTGTCGGAGGAAAACATAACATCCGGAGGAAACTCATACAGACACGGGGAGAATGTGCAAACTCCACACAGGCATTCATTCAAGGATGGAGTTAAACCCAGATCGCTGCGCTCTGAAGCAGCAATGCTAGTCACTGAGCTACTGTGTCACCTTGTGGTTCAGGTTCTCCGTTCCTTGAAAGTGCTGTCACAGGTAAACAGTGTAGTGAAGAAGGCACTTGGTGATCTTCCCTTTATTGGTCCGTGCTTTGTGTCTAAACATTTTCACGACGCGTTGCATCTGTACAGGACATCGGTTTGGCCACTTTTGTAATATTGCCTTTAATTCCAGTTTCCCTGCCGTCAGAAAGATGTTGTCAAACTCGAAAGGGTACAGAAGAGATTTAAAAGAATGTTGCAGGTGTTGGAGGGTTAGAGTTACAGGGAGCGTTTGGATAGGCTGGGGCTATTTTCAAGTGTTGAGGCTGGGGGGGATCCTTAAAGGGGTTTATAAAATCATGAGGGGCAAAGATAAGGTAAACAGTCAATGTCTTTTCCCAGATAGGCGAGTCCAAAATTAGAAGACAAAGGTTTAAGGTGAGAGGGGAAAGATTTAAGTAAGGACATGAGGGGCAACATTTTCACACAGAGACTGCTGCGTGTATGGATTGAACAGCCAAAAGAAGTGGTGGAGGCAGGTACAGTTACACCATTTAAAAGGCATTTGGATGGATACATGCATGAGAGATGTTCAGACGGAAATGGGCCAAATGCTGGCAAGGGGAACGAGATTTATTTAGGATATTTGGTTTGGCATAGACGACCGGACTGAAGGATTGTTTTCTGTACTGTACATCTCTGAGACTCTATTGCCTTTTGAGTGTATAACACTGGAACAGGAGGAGGCTACTCAGCTTCTGAATTCTGTCAGTCAGATTGTTTGCTCAATTACTGAGAGCAAAATACAAAAATACATCATTCAGATTTTGATGGTGATTTACAGAATCAGGAGAATTGCTTTTAGTCAACAGAAGCTGTAAGGAATGTGAAGAGGCTATTCAGTCCCTCAGTTCCATTCCACAAGAGCAGGAGGTGAGCACAGAGCTATTGGAGCATGTTACACAGGAACAGGAGGAGGACATCCATTTTCACAGACTTGGGATCAGGAAGCAGTCATTCAACTGCTTGAGACTGGGACACAGGAACAGGAGGCAGTCATTCAACTGCTCGAGGCTGGGACACAGGAACAGGAGGGAGTCACTCAACTGCTCGAGACTGGGACATGGGAACAGGAGGGAGTCACTCAACTGCTTGAGACTGGGACAGGGGAACAGGAAAAGGAACAGGAGGCCGTCACTCAACTGTTCGAAACTGGGCCACAGGGAAATCTGTAGGCTAGTGAGGCCCCAGGATCCTGTTACACAGGAACAGAAGGAGGTGCCTCACTTCCCACCAGTATGGGACATTTGGAGAGAAGAGGAGTTTGCTTGGAACAAACATAAATACATGAACAAGTTGCATTAGTGGTCCATTTAATCCTGCCCCACCATTCACTAAGACCACGGCTGATCAGACTGTGATTTCCTCATTCCATTTTACGGAGACTGTACTCTCTGCAGCCTCTGCTCTATTTGTTGGTCATGTTGCAGACCCAGATGCTTTAACAATAGTCACCATCACTCATTCTAAGGATGAGTCAGGATTTGAAGGGTCCAATAACAAGAATGAAAACATAAAATAAAGGTATAGTCAGATGTTTAGTTCTCTCACATTCGCAATCAAACTCACATAAACAGCCCATCCATAATACATTAGGGATGGAGCACTGTGTAGATATGGCTAGCGTACTGCTGAATGCAACCCAACAATATCCAGAATGGAACTCTGTGCAGCCCACACCAATACTTGATCTATATTCCTGGGATAAATGTCCAGCGTGGGGAGATGTGCAGACCCCACTGGTTTATTCATATATAAACACAGGTTGTTCTAGTTTTCGGTAACACTGTGTTAGATCACTGCCCAGTGTGGGGAAACTTGCTGGAAGTGACAGGATGTGCAGCTCCCATCCAGTTACAGCGCCAGATCGCCACTGTACCTTGACAAGTTTTGATGTGAAAATCATTGTAAGGGAGAGATGTAAATGAAAACAGTTGAAACACCAATAGTTCTGATTAAGGCGAGTATCCCACAAGTATTTAAAGATGAAATAACTGAGATATTATCCGATGAGGTTCTGTGAATGGTACAAGGAAGGAAGAGGGGGTTAGTTGCCTCCAAATCATCAATGGGAATTAGAGGAACAAATATGCAGGGAAACTGGTGAGAGTAGCAGGAGTATTAGGATTGTCATAATAGGTGATTTAAATTTTCCTAACATAGACTGGGACATCCAGATAGTTAAGAACTTCGATGGAACGTAATTTCTTAAGTTTGTTCAAGAAAGTTTCCCAAACAGTATATAAAGGGTCCGACAAGGGAAGGGACACACTCGACCTACTGTTGGGAAATAGGTGACGGTGGTAAAGTGGGGGAGTATTTTGGGAAAAGTGACTGGCGTTGTATTAATTTTAAAATAGTTATGGGAGGGACAAAATTGGTCCACAGATTCAAGTTCTAAATTGGGGCAAGGCATATTTTGTTGGAATTAGACAGAGGATTGCAGTGTTAATTGGAGTAGTTTGTTTTCAGGTAAAAGGATGTCGGGCACGAGGGAGGGCTGTAAAAGTGAGATAGCTCGAGTTCAAGGTTTATATATTCCTGTGAGGGTGAAGAGAAAGTGAGGCTTGAAGAGAAAACCCTGGATGACAAGAGATATTCAGGCTCTAGCCAGCAAAAAGGAGGCGTGGTTCAGGTACAGGCAGCTGGGATCAAGGGCATCCCTGGAGGTACACAGGGGATACAGGAGTTTACTGAAGAAGGAAATCAGGAAGGCGAAAAGGGAGTATGAGATAGCCTTGGCTGAGACGATTAGAGTGAACCCAAATTCACTATAGTAAAGAAAAAGAACAACTAGAGACAGAATAGGACGCCTTAAAAACCAAAATAGGCACGCATGTGTAAAACTACAAGAGATGGTTGAGGTCCTCAATTTCCCCTCTGTGTTTACCATGAAGAAAGACATGAAGTCCTGTGACCTTTGGGAGGTTAATTGTCATATCTTGGTACTGTCGAAATCACAGTAGAGGTGCTGCTGGACATATTAGAATGCACAAAGTCAGATAAATCTCTCGGTCCTGAACAGATATATCCAAGAGCACTGCAAGAGGTGAGAGAAGACAGGGGCCAAGGTCCTGGAAGACTGGGCGGTAACAAATATAGTGCCCTTCTTCAAGAAGGGCTGCAAATAATTGCCTGGGAAATACAGACCAGTAAGCTTCACATCTGTTTGCAGTAAACTACTTGAGAAGGTTCTGAGGTACAAGATATGCATGCATTTGGAAAGACAGAATTTGACTTGGAGCAGTCAGCATAGCTTTGTGCGTGGAAGATCATGCCTTACAAATTTTATTAGGGTTTTTTGAGGAAGTGACCAGGAAAATTGTCGAGGGCAGGGCGGTCAACATAATCTATATGGATTTCAGTAAGGCCTTTCGTAAGATTCCACATGAAAGGCCGCTCTAGAAGGTTAGATTGCACAGACTCTCAGGTAAGCTGGCAATTTGGTTACGCAATTGGTTTGACATTATAAAGCAAAAAGCTATGGTGGAGGTATGCTTGTTGGACTGGAGGCCTGTGACAAGTGGAGTGCCTCAGGGGTCGGTACTGTCTCCATTGCTGTGTGTTATCTAGATCAATGATTTAGACGAGAGTGCACAATGCAGGTTAGTAAGTTTGCAGATGGCACTAAAATAGGAGGTATTATTTACAGTGAGGAACATTATCAGAAATTGCAGCACTACCTTGATCAGCTGGGGAAGTGGGCTGAGAAATAGCAAATGGAGTTTAATATAGATAAATGCAACATGTTTCATCTTGGAAAGTCAAATTCAGGTGGGAGTTTAATGGTGAATGAGAGGGCCTTAAGGAGTGTAGTGGAACAAAAGGATGTTGGAAATCAGGTGCATGGTTGTCTGAATTTGAGTCGCAGATATACAGGACAGTGAAGAAGGCTGTTGGCACACTGGCCTACATCAGGGCATTGAATATAGAAGTTGGGACATTATATTGCAGTTGTACAGGATGTTGGTGAGGCTGCAGTTGGAGTATTGTGTTCAGGTTTGTTCTCCTTGACCTAGAAAGGATATTATTAACGAGAAAGAATGTACAAGAAATTTACAAAGATGTTTCCTGGGCTAAAGGGTCTGCGTTATAGGGAGAAGTTGGACAGGTTAGAACATATTTCTTTACAGCGTAGAAAACTGAGGGGGATTATATAGAAGTGTACCTCTTATCAAATCATGAGAACCATGCATAGGGTGAATATTTCAATTTTTTTTTGCAAGGTTGGAAACCAAGGACTAGAGGACATCTGTTAATGTTTGGAGAGGACAAAAATAAAAAGGAACCTGAGGGTCAACGTTTTTACATAGACTGTGTTTAGCCTTTGGTATGAGCTGCCAGTGGAAGTGTTTGAGATGGGTAAAATAACAACATTAAAAAGGTATTTGGATAAATACATGGATAGGAAAGGAGCAAGGGCAGGGAAATGGGGTGAGTGTGGATGCACATTTTGGTCGGCATCTACCAGCTGGGCCGAAGGGCCTGTTTCCATGCAGTAGAAATGTATGACTGTAATTACGTGTGATTCAGGATAGAGACAGAGAGGGACAGACTGAGAAAAAGTGTCATGGAAAGATATGTTCACAGGTTTTAGAATGCTGATATGAAGACATTTCGATAGTATCATGCAACACGGGTCAGTCTTATGAAGAATTATGAGTGAATGGAATAATGCTGTGAGTTCAGGCGATGGGGAGTTTTGAATGAGCATTTGTTCTGCAACTTTGTAATTGGGAGTGAGGACAGCAGAGTCTTCGGCTCATTGAACTGTATAAAACAGGAATTTGTCTCAGTGTCATTTTCATTGAGTGTGACAGAGGGATTGTCTGTGCGAAGCTGAGCTAGTTTCCTGGTGCTATCTTATCGAACTCACCTCATTAAATACCACCCACCCCACCCAGCTCTCATTGAATGCCAGCTCGATTCTCCCACCCATCATGATTGGAGGTACTCATAGTCGCCAGGGTTTCCCGAGATATTCCGTGTTCCTTGTCACTGGTGCCATCTTTAAAAGGCCAAGGGGCATACGGCTGAGCTTTCTCAGTTTGGAGCTGCCCTGTACAGTTTACCCCGAGCATGGCAGATAGTTTGTTGACGGTGCATGGTGTGCATAGTGGATGGGCTAGTGCAGAGCGGGGCCATTGCCTGCCCAGAGGAGGCCACACCACCAGACCCACCGAGCATGGTCTGTGCTCACCACCAAATTCAGTGTAGCATCTGCGGCCTGAAGAAATGTCCAGCAAAACAGGACAAGCATCAATAACCTTCCCCGGTCTGTCAGGGTAATTGGTCACTGTATTCTCTCTGCTCCCTCACACTCACTGTATATCTGTTATAGCACGACCAAGGCTCATGCTCCACCACTCTCACTGCCGCATGCAACAGCTTCGCTCTCTCTCTCTCTCGCCTTTGAAATACCCCCCAACACAGTTAGAGAATATTCTGGAGAACACCGAATATGGAATGTTCCAGATAGTGTTCCAAATAATGCCCACTTTCAGGAAAATGGCAGTGCCCCAGTGTATAACCACATAAGAGGAAGGAGTAGAGATGCACGTTTTCCAAATCACACATATTTCAAACCATGTTGAGGCCATTCAGCCCTTCAAATGTGCTCTAGCATTTAATAAGTTCCCAGCTGATCTGGTGCTTTTCTCAGATACTGGAGCTTTCAGTCATTCAACCCTCTGCATTCCTGTCACTGTCCAGACGGCACTCAGGCACTTTTACCCCAATTTTGTTCAAGCGCCTGTTTGAGGGCATTTCCGATGGAACGCACTCTCCTAGCAGTATATTCCATCAACTGTATACTTTCATGCAACAGTCAGCATGCTTTACACAGACCAAACAAAAATATACTTTCATTTTATGGTTATAGATATCCAATCATACTGTGTAATTCTGGTTATTTCAGTTGACTCACCATAATGATATTAAACCAAAAGCAACTTTGAAATACGTCTTGTTATAAAATACAATTTCGAGCAGAGAATGTTTTTACCCTTGCTGGGCCCAAGGGCTTTTTTCCACACTGTAAGGATTCTACTAATTCTAAATCACTCAAGTAAGACACACCCCTTGCTGCCCACAGTTTAAACCTGGAATCCATTATCCCAGGATGACAACCCAGTATGCCAATTATACGGGTAAGAAACATGGTTTTGACTGTATTGCCCTCAATGTGACGCATTGTCATTCATGCTTTAACAGTATTGATAATTATTGGGTTATGACAATACTCCATAAATGTTATATCCGTTATCTGAACTGTACCACTTTCCTTGTTATGAGTGTTTCTCTTGCCCTTTGTCTGTGACTGTTTCTGTGTGTAACAGTTACACAGTCTCCCACTCAGTTGCCTGGACGGCATGTTTGTGATGTAGAGGGAGTTCAACAGCGCAGGTTCAGTTCCTCACACTGACAGAGGTTACCAAGAAGGGGACGCTCTCTCAACCTCACCCCATCACCCGAGATGTGGTGACCCTCAGGATAAACCACCATGAGTGGACTGTCTAATGAGAGTTCTTTGGGACTCTATTCTATCAATGCTAGCATTTTAATACTTTTAAAAATATCTTTATTGAAAAAGAGAATTTTAATATTATAATAAACCAATAACAACACAACTCAATTAACTGATCAAAATTGCACCCATGTGCATGTAAATACAAAACAAGTTAAAAACACGAAACGGACAGAAGAAAAACAAAAATTAAGAGTAAATAATTAATAAATAATACTGCTCATTGTAACAAAATGATAGCTCTCGTTCTTCAAGAGCATTAGCTGATATCCCTTTTTATGTTCATTATTCTTCCTCTTTGGATATAAGATTCATTAGATAATATCGTCATGGCTGTATAAAAGCCCTTCTGAGAGTGGCAGATAAGCGTGTATCACGGTAATTCAAAAAGGTCTGCCATGGTCTTATATAAATCTCTGTTTTTGGTGCACCATGCTGGTGAGAATGGCCAAATGGATATTCTCCATGAAGAGCTTACGACGACCCAACAGACCCGGGCGGGGGGTGGGGGAGGGTGTTGGGTTTTTTTTGGGGGGGGGGTGGTGATTCAGACACAACAGAATGCTTTTCCTAGCACAGAAACTAAGGATATTTTTTCACTTGTGCATCTGTGTAAAGTACCCTGGGCAGGCCCAGGAAAAGAGAAACCAGGTCCATCTCCAATTCAGTCCCCTCGACCCACTCTATCACACCTGATACAGTGCTCCAATATATATGAAGCCTGCAGCAGGACCACATGCAATGAGTAAGAGTGCCTGTAGTCATTCTGCATTTCGGACATGCTGAAGATAATCCCATTTTGAATGTTGGGAGATAATCTAGTGTCAGATAGGCCATATGAAGAATTTCCAACTGCATGGAAAGAGTCCTATTACAAATGAAATTCTTCGAGCATTTTCACAAATATCCTCCCACGGCTCCGAAGTGTTCTGAACCCCCAACTCTCTCTCGCAGACATCACAAAGCTGCACAGTCTTGTCTAAGAGGACACTCTCCAACTAATGATAAAGGGTACTGTGGGAGAGTGTATTCTAAGCAATAAGCAGCCTCTTCTCTCTATCGGATCTGTAAGAGTCTGGTAGAAATGTTTTTTTCAATCAAATCTCTGATCTGGAAAAGAAAGAGAAGAGGTCTCGACTAGCCAGTCCATACATATGAGTTATTTGATCAAATGACATCATTGTTTCTCCCTCAAATAGCACGAGGTGCCTCAGTAGTGAGCATTGCTGCCTCACAGCACCAGGGTTCCGAATTTGGTTCCGGCATTGGGTGCCTGGCTGTGTGGAGTTAACATATTCGAGGCCTGTCTGTGTGGGTTTCCTCCCACAGTCCAAAGATATGTTGGTTAGATGAATTGATTATTGATAAATCACCCATAGTGTTCAGTGATGAGTAGGTTGGGTCATTAGTCAGGGGAAATATAGGATGGTACGGGAATGGGTCTGGGTGGGCTACTCTTCAAAGGGTCAAAGTGGACTTGCTGGGCCCAAGGGCTTTTATTGACACTGTAAGGATTCTACTAATTCTAAATTACTCAAGTAAGACACACCCCTTGCTGCCCACAGTTTAAACCTGGAATCCATTATCCCAGTATGACAACCCGGTATACCAATTATAGGAGTAAGAAACTATGGTATTGCCCTCAATCTGAAGCATTGTCATTCATGCTTTAACAGTATTGATAATTATTGGGTTATGACAATACTCCATAAATGTTCTCATTTTGTCTAAGACCAGCAGACCAATAAGGGTTCACTTTGTCTGAGAGGGTTCAATATCTAATCCTATTGACGCCGAGTCCTCAGCGGCCCAGGCACTAACATAGGATAAAAAAGACCTGAATTCATAACTTGTAATCTGGGAGATCTACTCCCCACAATGTGGGGTAGTTAAAATTTGGTTAGCTTGATAGAGAGTCGCTTATGGTGCCAAATGAAAGAGTTAACCAGCCATAAAATTTCCTAAATGTCTGTCTGGGAAACATCAAAAGAAGCTTTCACACGGGTTATAGTAAATGAGGAAGGACATTCATTTTAAGAACAGCTATCCGACCTATCCAGGATATTGGAGGTGCCTCCCTTCTTTGAAGGTCTTGTTTAATTTTTCAAACAAATAGACATAGTTCACGTTAAATAAATGATCAAAAATGGATGTAATGAATATACTGAAATAGAGAAGCCTCCCTCCCCCCACCCACCCCCATCCATTTAAAAGAAAAACAGGATTTACCCTCAAAATCTGGTATTTTCCTAAGGCCTCCCATAGGCATGGCCTCCAACTTTGTAAAATTAATCTTAAAGCCCAAAAAGGCGATGAACGAATTAATGCATTGCATCACGTGAGCTGCCGAAATTGTGGGATTTGACAAAAATATAAGACCTTCATCTACCAACAACATAATCTTATGTGACTTCTATCCCATTACTGGGGCAAGTATGTTGGGGTAATATTCCCAATTGTGCAGGATGCCAGCGAACCTAAGATTGTTTCAGGGATGGGGAAGAGATCAACCCTCTTGTGCTATTTATGCGAGTTCAAGAAGAAAATAAAATCTCTACTTGTGAAGTAGAACTGCCTCCAGACATCCACCAGCTCTAGTTCTGCACACAAATCCACTAATTGCGTACATTATGACGAGGGTATTGGGGACCTTTGGACATTCTGTCCACCGTGGGGTGCATAAGAGAGTTGAAATATCCTCTACAATAATGTGCCATGATGCAAGATAACTTAATTTGGGAAATGCATGTACCAGGATTTTAAGCGGGTGCACTGGGTGGCAATTCAAAATACTGTATTAATTCCCACAGTTCAAGACTTTGAGGATCATGATCCTTCCATGAGTGTTTAATACAATCTAGTAATTTAAATGGAAGATTCTTACTATCCATTCTGACCTTTCCCCTACTCCTAGTATTAAAAGACGCAAAATAAACCCGATCATAGCCGCCCTGCTGTAATATCAAATGTTCCTTGTCATCACGGTGCATCTCCTGCAATAGAGCAACATCCACCCTCTTTGATTTTAAGACGAGCAATTACATTTTTCCTCTTGACTGGCAGATCACTACCCTTAATGTTTCAGGTACACCATTTAACCACATAATAATCCATGACACATTGCAGCAACATTTGAATTCGAGTGAGTTTCACATCGAATTACACATCGCTGAGCATTAATGATAAAACACTCAGCGACCCTAAAAACGATACAAACTATTACTACTACAACTAACAAGCTCGCAAAACTTTCCAAAGCTAAACACATTAAAAAAAAACAACGAACGAAACAAAATCCCAAGTGCCAATGACATTTTATATGGAAATTTACCCCGCCCATTGGGGGCGCCAACATATCCCAAAATTTTATCTTCTGCCCACTACCAATATGGCATTCAGGGCAATTAATAACAAAAAACAGGCTTCAACTGTCCTTAGGTCGGCAGTCTGTCATCACAACTACCTTTGTAACTCCCTCCAGCTTGAGCCACACCTCCGACACAAGCAAAGAAAGAGAAAACGAGTAGTAATACTAATGAAGAAGTTAAAAGTGTGAACTCTACCCATCCCCGACTATAATTTAACACTGGTTAATACCAGAAAAATTCAACAAAATTTCTTTAAGGGAGAAACATGATTATCTAAACATCCAGCTTTCCTTAAAATATCCACAAAGTTTTCGCTTTCTCTGGAGAATCAGACGAGTTCATTGATCCATTCAAAGCAATACAGAGCACTGCTGGGAACCTTAATGAATACTGAATCCTGAGTTCCCTTACTCTTCTCTTGATATCATCAAAAGATTTTATTTCCTGAATCACCGATGCTGAAAAGTCATAAAAGAACATAATGCTGGATCTCTCGTGAATTAAAACCATCGGAAACCACACTGAGCTTCCATCAGTCTTTGTTTATCCCTGTAACTATGTAACCACACAAGGACAGGGCAAAGGTGTTGGTCTGAGTATAACCACCGTGCCGTAACCCAATGAACTTCGGCTTCGAAGTGAAGGAATCACAGCAGCCAGATCAAAGCTGACCACCTGCCGTCTGGCCCAGCAGATCGACGATGTAAACATTCATCGTCCTGTCCCTGTTCTCGAGGTGGTCATCTTGTTCAGTTAAGGTTGGGACCTGTATTTCAAGGGGAAGGATCCTTTCCCGAGAGGAATTGATCACAGTCTCTGTCAATGCAGTTCGTCACTTGACATTGTATGTTCTGTTTCCAAGGCTGTCTAGTTGCTGCTCATGTTTTTGGACAAAGTCTGACAGCGGTTCTAGCCACAGCTAGACTTCTGTTCAGTCATGCCTTCAATCATTTCACTTAAGTTGGTGAACTCAGTAACCAAGGCCTGGTGAGTAACTGGGTCCATGGAACGAGCAGAGTGGGTTGCAGCTACAGCCTCAGGCATGCTCGATGCTTCTGATGGGTGCACCGTGTGTTGGGACTTACTCGATTCTTTCCCGTGTTTTATCATTTCCACTCGACAAAACGGGATTAATAAAGATTCTATAGCTCTTTTATTGTTGAATTTTAAGTAAATGGCTGGGATGGAGTGGGTTAGAGTACCACTTTGCCCGTTCTGTGATGCAAAGCCCAGCAAAGCGGACCTTTTGGATCGTGGCCATCTTGGACTCCCCCTTAAAATTTTATCAACATTTTAAATTCGTTTTGCACTTTATTAATGAATTTTCTGGAGCTGTGTCATTTGGTACCATTGTCTACATTTCCCGCCACACTGCACATTCTTGCCAATCCCCGATAATCCTCGACTCCGTTGTTACTTATGAAACTTCTGTCTGTGCCTCAAAAATATTCAATATCTCTGCCTCCATTGCTCTGCGGGGAAGAGTGTTCGAAAGACCTACAATGCTGAAAGAACAAAACATAAACCGCAAGACCTGAGTTTGAGATTAGTTTTTCTTTGTCTCCTTATCTGAGAAAGGATATAATTACATTGGAAGCAGTTCGTAGATGTTTCACTTCTTGGATTCCAGGGATGAGGGCCTTATATTATGAAGGCTTTAACAGGTTACACGTGGAATGAGAGGCGATCTTATTGAAACATACAGGACCGAGAGGAGAGTGGATCAGATATATACCCACTGGGTATAGTCCAAATTTCTTGTAATTTTTGTAGAATCTCTACAGTGTGGAAGCAGGCCATCCCATCCATCAAGTCCACAGTGAACCTCTGAACAGCATCCCCCCGAACCTTCCCCACCCCTTCTCTATCCATGTAACCTTGCATTTTCCATTACTAACCTACCTAACCTACACATGCCTGGGCACTATGGACAATTTAGCATGGCCAATCCACTCTAAGCTGCATATCTTTGGACTGTGGGAGGGAATTGGAGTATCGTGAGGAAACCCACACAGATTCCTGCACAGAGAATACTCAAATTCCACGCAGAGCATAGCCCAAGGTTGGTAGTTAACCCAGCTTCTTGGTAACGGGAGGTAGCAGTGCTAACCACAGATCCACCATGCACATCCATTAGTCCTATTAATTACTTGTGGCTGACTAAAGAAATCTGCCTGACTTGTTCCTATCACTGAACCTGATCCAGTCTGAGACCTTTATCATTGGCCATATCACGAACCTGGTTACATTTAAAATTTGTTGTGAGCAGTGGAGGAGTGGGACTAGAAAAGGAAACAGTGACACCCTCCAACCTCAGTCAGAATAGAAATTAGGAAAATTCATTCAAGTGGGAATTCTCTTTGTGATATATGACTCTTTATTTTATATTGAGGCTAGTTTCGTCTGGTTGTCCATAGACGGTGAATCAGGGATAATAGTACATGGAGATAAAAGTGTAGCTGGGACCACAATGAGATGAGCCACGACCTTATTTAGTGGTGGAAAAAAAAACAAATTACTGTGGATTCTGGAATCTGAAACCAAAAGAGAAAATGCTGGAAAATCTGAGTAGGTCTGGAAGCATCTGTAAGGAGAGAAAAGAGCTGACGTTTCGAATCTAACTGACCCTTTGTCAAACCTAATAGAAAGGGAGTTATAAAGAGGTATTTATATGAGGAAAAATGCCTCGATATTTCTCCCCTTTATTTTTAGCTTTCTCTCCTTACGGATGCTACCAGACCTGCTGAGATTTTCCAGCATTTCCTCTTTTATTTACTAGTGGAGTAGTTTCAAAGGGCCGAATGGCCCATTTGTGTCCCTCAGCCCTGTGTTCTGATGTTCCATTCAGCCCTTCAGACCTGCTATATAGGGACAGATCGAGGTCACTCGGATGGTTAGGTGTAGTTTTGGAAAGGTATTTGGAAAATGCAGGCTGGGTTGGGAAGCGACCCCACCGCCAATCCCTGTTTCCAAATTTGCGTCATGTTACAGAACCAGATACGCTGGGATACAGCCCACATACCCCACCCGGGTTAATCCAAGCAAATCCTCTGCTCTCCCTGAATGCAACATTTCACAACACAACTTCCAGGAAAACAACCAGTTACTTTCCAAGAGCATAACATGTGAAATGAATAAATAGAGTAGGCTATTCGGCCCCTCAGATTTGCCCTGTCATTTAATACGAACATGGCTGATCTACTCCTGGGCTCAACTCCACTTTCTTGCCTACTCCGTGTATCCCTCTATACCTCTCTGGGTTATGGAGTTCTGGACATTTACTACCTTCTGAGAGAAGACATCACTCTGTGTCTCAGATTGAAATCGATGTTCCATATTCGGTATCTATATTCTCGAGTTTGAGACTCCACCCAGGAGTGGAAACAACTTGCCAATACCTACCTTCTCAAGCCCCTTCTGTGTCTTCTATTTTTCAGCGGTATCACTCCTCATTCATTTAAACCCCAATGAATAATCGCCTCACCATTTTAGAGATTCTCAACAACTCAACCCTTTCAGCCCAGGAAGTTGCCGAATGAACCAACCTAGTTACTTGCTGCACCAACATGCTGACTTTATGTTTCATACATAGGGACACTCCTTTTCTGGAAGTCCCCTCCATTAAATAACAACCGGCCTTTTGATTCTCAGAGTCATCCACAACCTTGAATGTGCATTGCATTTAGCTTCCGCCATCAGGCGATCAATATAGAATGTAAATAACTGATTCTGGATTAGTGGTGCTGGAAGAGCACTTTAGATCAGGTAGCATCCAAGGAGCAGCAAAATCGACATTTCAGGCAAAAGTCCTTCATGAATGGCTTTTGCCCGAAACGTCAATTTCGCTGTTCCTTATGCTGCCTGAACTGCTGTGCTCTTCCATCACCACTAATCCAGAATCTGCTTTCCAGCATCTGCAGTCATTGTTTTTACCTTGTAAATAACTGATGCCATTCGACTGATATTTGTGATACTCCAGCAGAAAGACCTTGAGCATGAAGATCCATTAATCCTGACTGTCCGATTTCTATGTGTTAACCAATCATCATCCCATGTTACCACATTCGCCGTCATCCTACGAACTTCAGTTTTGTGTAAGAACTTTTATTTTGTAATACTTTATGGAAAAGCTCTGGAAAGCCTGGTTTTTACCAGATCCACTTTATCAAGTCCGCTTGTTACATTCTCTGGCATCTCCAGAAGTACTTTGCATGATTTTACAGGGCAAAGTATAATTTCCCTTTCACAAAACTACACTGACCCTGTGTGAAGCTTTTCTAAATGTCCTTGCTGGCCAGGTCTTCCAAATTAAGCTCAGCCCATCTGCTTTCATTTGGCCCATATGCCTCGAACTGTTTCCCATTCATATGTTTGTCCAAATGAGTTTCAAATGTTGCAGCTGTACATGCATTTACCACACTTCCTCTGGCAGCTCATTCCATACACACACCACCCACTGTGTAAAACTGTTGCTCCTTAGTTCCTTTTAAATCTTCCGTCTTTCACCTTAAGCTGTGCCTTGTATGTTTGAACTCCCCCATCCCGTTGAAAAGACCGTGGCTATTCACCCTATCCATACCTCTCATGATTTTATAAACTTCTACAATGTCACCCCTCAACCTTCTATATTCCAGTACTAACTTCAAGAACAAACATTTAAAGATACGCACTGCAAATTTGACACAATATTAAATATGGCAGTAAAACAATACACAGCCCAAACTTCATATTGTTATTTGTTTTTCTCCATATTACAAAATACTAAGACAGCAAGAAACGTTTACTCGTGACAATAAGAAGTCAAACACATGAATTCATGTGTTTGACTTCTTATTGTCACTAGTAAACGTTTCTTGCTTTCTTAGTATTTTGTAATATGGAGAAAAACAAATAACAATATGAAGTTTGGGCTGAGTATTGTTTTATTGCCATGTATAATATCGTGTTAAATTAAAAGGGGTGATGATCCTGACAGTGAAAACGTAATTATGGCCATATCTATATAATGTCACATTGTCAACATTCTCCCTCCTGGCCTCCCTTGTGTGATTGTGTCTTATTTATCTTGCACTCAGTAGAGAGAATCCCTTTCCCCAGCCAAGTCTTAATTTCAACCCGTTCGTTATCTTCTTGCTCACCACTGTTAAAAGCCTGCTTATCTTTGCCACACCCTCTTTTCACTGTCACCCATCCCCCACCTCTGGCAAGCGATTAAAAATCCCAGTTTCCAATCCTTTTCAGTTCTGAAGAAGTGTCACACTGGGCATGAAATGCTCACTCTGTTTCTGTCTCTGCAGATGCAGACAGATCTGCTGAGTTTCTCCAGAAATGAATAGTTACAGAATAAATTTTCAATTAAACAAATAACTATGGATACTGCAAATAAAAGTACAAAAATTGCTGGAGAAACTGACAGCTTTGTAGAGGGTCACTGGACCTGAAAGTTTCACTCTGCATTCACTCCAGAAGATGCTGCAACATCGTCTGCAGTTTCTTCAGCAATTTCTGTTTTTGAACAATTTCCAAAGAAGTATGTCAAAGATGCTCAAACATTCCATCCAAATTGGAGCGCTGTACCATGGAGACTGAACGATAATGCATGGTGACAAGTTCCTTGATTCTGAAACTGCATAAGACTGACATCATTGACACAACGGACATCTTAATCATGGTCAGGGCGAAAAACAGAGGGAAGCATATTCACTTCGAACACAGAAGATGGCATTGCGGATGAAACGTTGTTGAGTGGATGAAACCCCTCAACCTCATCATGATACCACAGAATCACAAATGCCAGTTTTCAATCAATTCGCTTCGCAGCACATGACATGAAGAAACAGCTGAACACAGTAGATATGACAAAGACAATGGGCCCTGACACCATTCCTGCAATAAGACTGAAGACTTGTGCTGCACAACAAGCCGTGTCCCTGGGGAAGCTGTTTCATTCCAGCTCCAACTCTGACATCTCCCTGGCAAACTGGAACATTACTCAACTATGTCCACTCCCCTAAGAGGGGAATAACTACAATCTGACCATTTACCTCCCCTTTAGTCCCATCACGAAAGTCAAATTAGTGGGAATTCTTTTTGACAGAGCTTTTAAGCAGCACAAAACTAACCAGGCCAGTGTGGTTTCAGACAGTCCCCATGTGCAGATGGTGCTGTTGTGGAAATGTCAATAGATTACTAATCAAGACCAGGCTAATGGCCTGGCAGCTGGTGGAAGTTAAAAGTAATTAATAAAATTAATTAAAATCTGGTGTCAGTAATCGTGATCTTGTGTCCAATGTTGATTGTAAACATTGATCTTCACCAATATACTTCCAGGAAGTGAATCTCCCTTGCTTTCCTGGTGTGGCCTAAAATTGGCTCCAGCCACACAGACATGTGATCACTTTTTCAATGGTCTCTAAATCTGCTAAGCAAGACACACTATTGTATGAAACTGCTCCAAGGTCTGAAAGGATATAATCGGACAGAACACCCGGCCCCAGCCTCAGTATCGGAAAAGGGAATGGGAAAAACAGTTCTGTTGACCCTGCAGAGGCCTCCTTCCTAACATCTGAGAGCTTGTGACAACATTTACAGAGCTTTCCCACGGATTGCACAGAAACATTGGGAAAGGAGGAGGTCATTCAACATATTGAGCTTTCCCCATGCTAATGCATGACCAAAGGTCTCCTCAATGGAGTTTTCCCCAAACACTGTTCATTTCACTGAATATGTTTAAACATTGTGAAATATAAAGTTGGAACTGCTTTAATCCCTTCGGTCCATCAATTTTGTGGCACCATTCAATATACAGGCAGTTCTCCGATAACACGCATTTATTAAATATGATATGGCTGTGCCCCCATGTTTTAGGCATGCTAGCCCGGAGAACTGTCATCCCTGCTTCCAATCTGTCTCGCCCTGTCAGAGTTTTATATATCTCACTGAGATCTCCACTCATTTTCCTAAAACCCATGGAATACAGGCACAGTTGCCCCAAACCCTGCTCCTACAACAAACCCGTCATCCCAGAGATCAGTCTGGTCGTGCTTCACTGCACTCCCTCAATGTCAGTTTTGTCCTTTATTAGGTAAGGAGACGAAAACTGCACACAATACTGCACAATGTTCGAGGTGAGGTCTCACCAAGGCCCTGTACAGCTGCAGTAAATGACCCTTACTCCTGCATCCAAATCTCCCTGAAATGAATGTCAATACATTATTTATTTTCCTAACTGCTTGCTGCTCCTGCAACATTGCTTTCATTGACTGGTCTACAGGAAGATCAAGTTTATGTTCAATTTTACAGCTCCCCACTTGCTGGGTCTATATGCACTGGTCATCGTGCCAAAGCCATTCCCAGTATTGACTTCCGTGTTCAGAACTGACTGTCCTACATGGACTCAGAGGGCTGCACAGAAATAAATAAAAATGCAGCTTAATTTCCTTTATAGAGCAACACTTTTTCAACCAATCTCTTTTCAAATGATAGGCTGCCAGTCTATTGTTCCCATCAATGTACACAACATCACATCTCTCCCAATGATCTCCATCTGCCAGGTATTTGCCAGTCACTCCACTTGTCTCAATCACCTTGGAGCTTTATTTACATCTTCCTCACCAACTCACAAGCTGACACCATTTAGTGCTGTCAGTGGACTTAGGAATATTGCATTTGAGCCCCTCAACCAAAGATATAATTTGTACTGGGAATAGCTGGATTCCAAATCCTGATCCTTGTTATATCATCCACGCATTCCGTTCAAAAATCATGGTTTTGTTCCTTATCAGTGTTTCCTGCCAGCTCTCCCAATCTAAAACCATGACCACATATTAGCCCCAGTCCCACAGGATTCGAATTTGCACGAAAGGCTTGGGGCTTTATCAAAAATCTTTCTGAGATTCCACTCGTATTGCATTGATACCTTCTCCATAAGAGATACCTTTTGCTAAAAGCCACTTTCTCAAATATGATGCCCATTTCATAAATCTCTGTTCACTTTGTCTATACCCATTACTTTCAATCCAATACTTTCTCTAAAACTGTTAGTTGCTAATTTCATTCTATTCCCTTTTTCTCACCAGACTAAAGTTCCATAGTATTGCTCGGAAGTTTTGTTTTTGTTTTGCTTTCTTCTGTGAAGGCATAACTGAAGTTTTTTTGTCATTGTTCTGCTATTTCCCTGTCCTCAATTATCCGGTAACAGACTGTAAGAAAGCTGCACCTTTTTCTTTTAATTTTGCCAATGATATATTTTCAGAAGATATTAGAAGTTCACTCATATAAGGTTTGATAAGATATTCTTCAGAAACCCATCAATTCCTATCTTAAACTACGCAATGATTGACCTTTCACAACCATACAATCACACAAGCACAGACTCTGTACCATCAGAAATACAGCACGGTCTAGATTAGCCCTACTTTCCGACACAAGGCGTTTAGCCGTGAGTCTTATGGCATTTCAAGTGCACAACCGGGTATTTTCTAATGGTTGTGAAGTTATCATAACAACCCCCATCTCAAGAAGCGCATTCCAGACCCCAACAACTCTGTGTGAAAAACAGTCATCAAATCCGCACGAAACCTCAAACCTTTCACTTTAAAATTGTGGGCCTTTGACTAAAAGGAACAGCTGCTGTTTATCCACCCTGTCCATGCCCCTCGTAATCTTCTCCTTCTGAAACACGGCCCCCTCAGCCTTCTTTCCTCCAAACTAAACAAACCCGAGCTTATCCAGCCTCTCTCCATTGCTGATATGACCCATCCCAAGGAACATCCTGTTGAGTCCCCTCTGTACCCCCTCGAGTGCAATCACATCCATCCTGTAATGTGGTTCCCAGAACTACACACCGTATCCCATCTTGGCCAAAACAAATTTCTGCATAGCTCTGATAATCTATGCTTTGATGAATAAAGGCTGTGTTAACGGTCCACTATGTTTTCTCAAATTGTGTATTAACTTGTGCATCACATTCAGGGATGTGTGGAGAAGCACCCTCTGACCTTCCGAGTGTGCTGCCATTCATTGAGTCCTCCCCCGTCTGGTTCCTTCTTCCAAAGTATATCACCTCATATTTATCAGGGTAACATTCCATCTGCTATTGATCCACCCATCTGACCATTCCATCTGTATCTCGCTGAAATATAAGACTTTCGTTCTCACTGCCAACCACCCGAACAATCATTGGATGAAACACAAACTTACTTATCACCCCGCCCCACCCCTCGTCCATATTCGCAGCTGCATCATTTATGATTACCACAAGTAATAAGGTTAAAAATCACACAACATTGGCTTATAGTCTAACAGGTTTATTCAGAGGCACGAGCATTCGAAGCGATGTTTCTTCATCAGGTGTTTGTGCATTTTGATGAAGAAGCAGTGCTTGGAATGCTCGTGCATCTGAATAAACCTGTTAGAATGTAAGATGGTGTTATGCGATGTTTAGAATTTTCCAGTCCAGTCCAACACCAACACCTCCGAATCACAAATATTAAGGGGCACAGCACTGATCCCCGGGGTACACCATTTGACACTGGCCTTCAGTCACACAAACAGCCTTTTACCTCTACCTCCTGTCTCCTCCAACTGAAGTTGATTTGGATGCAACTTGGCAAGTCCTAACGTGTCCTAACTGCTACCTGGATATTCTGTTTCGCTTGACACATTTGCAGATTATCTGGGGATACTCCCTAATCTTGCCCTGCCAGCAGCAGGTTTCAATGCCCCTGTGTTTGTTAGTCCCCTCCAAGAGAAGAACGTCCTCCTTATTGCAGTCGTAACTGGTCTGTCCCAGCTCATGACATTATTTGCCTTGAATGTGGATTAGAGAGCCAGGGAAGTATTCTGTTAATTTTCAACTTGTCACAGGTTTTGTGAATGTTCTACATTTCACGGTGAGCCAGCTCTCATTCTTTGAAGCGCTGGAGAAAATAGGCCGAGTTTCCTCATCAGGCAATCTCGCTATCTGAGGGATTAATCTGGAAAATGCCCATTGCACATCCTCTGTTGTCAGTATATTCTTTCTGAGATTCGTTCAGCAAAACTGTGCACAATACTCCAGGTACAGTCCCATCAACACGCTGTGAAACTGCTTCAACATGTGTTTACATTAATGTTCTGACTCTCTTAAATGAAGGCAAACCAAACTTTAACTTTCCACTTTCATATATTCCTCCAAATCCCCTTCACATTCATTGCATTTACGAACTCATTATTTGAGTTCTTATAGAAATCCTTCCGAAAATCCAACATATGCCACTTCTCGTGGTTCCCCATTATCTCTGCTATAAGAAACAATTTCAAACAATTCCGAAGTTTATCAAATATGATTTCTCTCTCAGAAATGCATGCTGATTCTCTCCATTGTTGCTGTAAATTTCTAAATATCAAAAATCTCAGCCTGTGTAATAGATTTCAAATGTTTCCCTACAGATGTCAAGTTAATTGGTCTGCAGTTCTCCCCACTGTCTCTTTTTCCCTTTGCAGCTGTTTAGATCGCTTCCATTCATCTATTGTGCTTGGATCGCATTTACTAACTTCAATTTATCTACAATAGTTTCTGCCCTCTGCAGAATATACAGGAAAATAAAACACAGTCATCGACAGTGCAATTTATACTTCTATTGGTGATTTATTTCTGACATTTTGATAGGAAGTACATCCGAATTAGCAATGCTCTTTCCAGCTGCACTACCTTGTTCCTGATTTGAATTGACTTTATGTCTTTAGCTCCAGGAGTCCGATATGATCACTTGGTATTACTGGGGGATTTTCTGGATATTCCTCCATGAAGACAGATGCAATGAAATTGGTTGTTTTCTTGGCCATTTCCCTGTTCCCCACAATGACCTCTCCTCTCCCGATTCCAAATTTCCACATTTGACCTTTCATTTTGTTCCTTTGAAATATAGATCGCAGATTGATGCAGTCTTTGTGGACCTGTTTGCTAGCATGTATGTTCGGTTTTTGATTTCCTTATCAGTTTCATGGCTTTCCTTTTTTGGATCGTTAATTTCTGAGAATTCTCAGGTTTCCACAATATCTGGAATTCTTCTGAAGTCACTTCCTATGATTAACATATTTTCTAATCTGTTATTTTAACCATCATTGAGTCACTTTCTCACTCTTTGGTGTTTGTACCTGAAATAAATAGATGTATTTTTCAGACTTTGCAGCATTTCTAAAAACTCCTGGTCCTGACCAGTTATATTCAGGAACACCACAGGAGGATAGGAGGATAGAGAAGAAATTTCGGGAGCACTGGTTGGCTCTTTTCTATCATCGCTGACGGAAGAGTGAGGTCCTGGACGACTGGAGGGTAGCGAATACTGAGCTGTATTCAAGAAAGGCTACAAAGATAAACCTGGGAACTAAAGACCAGTGAACCGAGTGAACCGAGTAATCTAATGGATATGTTACTTGAGAAGATTCAGAGAGATTGGATATATATGCATTTGGAAAGACAGGGTGTGGTTCGGAGTAAGATTAGAATGGTGCTGGAAAAGCAGAGCAGGTCAGGCAGTATACGAGGAGCATCAAAATTGATGTTTCGGGCAAAAGCCCTTCATCAAATTCAGCACGGGAGTTTGTGCTAGGCAGATCATGATTCACAATTTTGTTGGAGTTCTTTAATGAAGTGACCAGCAACATTGAGGAGGTCCGAGTGGTATACGTAATCTAGGTGGATTCCAGTAAAGCCTTCAATAAGGTTCCACATGGTACCCTGCTCTGGAAGGTTAGATCGCATGGAATTGAAGGGGAACTGGCAAATTAGGTACAAAATTACCTTGATGGTAGGTAGCAGAGTGTAATACTCTAAAAATGCTGGTCAGACTGGAGGCCTGTGACGAGTGGAAATGCCTCAGACGTTGGTACTGGGACCATTACATATTACATATATCTATGATTTAGATGAGAATGTACAGGCATGATTTGTAAGTTTGAAGACGGCACTAAAACAGGCGGCATCACGGAGAGTGAGGAAGAATATCAGAAATTTCAGAAATTACAGTTGTATCTTGATCAGCTGGAGAAGTTGGCTGAGAAATGGCAAATGGATTTTAATATAGATCAATATAAGTGACTGCATTTTAGAAAGTCAAATCAAGTTTGGAGTTTCATGGTGAATGGTTGGGTCCTAAGGAGTGTCGTCGAACAGAGGGATCTTGGAATTCAGGTGCATGGCTCTCCGAAAGTTGATTCACAGGTAGACAGGACAATGACGAAAGCTTTTGACACACTGGCCTTCATGAGTGTATATCACTGAGTATCGAAATCAGGGAATTACGTTGCAGTTAATTGGATGCTGGTGAGGCCATACTGGTAGCGTAATGTTCAGTTTCTTTTTCAATTTGCTACAGTAAGTGTGTTACTAAATTGGAAAGACAGCTGAAGACATATACAAGGATGTTACTGTCTCAATGATCTGAATTATAGGGAGAGTTTGGACAAGCTGGGATATTTTACTTTAGCCTGTATGAGGCTGAGGGGGATCTGACAGAAGTGTATAAGATCATGACAGGCATGGACCGAATGAATGTACTCAGTCTTTTTTCCCCAGGGTTGGGCAATCACAGACTAGAGGGCATCAGTTTAAGGACAGAGGGGAAAGAGGGGAAAGACTATAAGAGAGCCTGAGGAACAACTGTTTTACACACAGGCTGGGACACATATGGAATGAGCTGCCAGCGGAAGTGGTAGAGGCGGGAACATTAACAACATTTAAAAGGCATTTGGACAAAACACGGATAGGGAAGGATTAGAAGGATATGGAGCAATGACAGGGAAATGGGGTTAGCGTGGATGGACATTTTGGTCAGAATAGACTAGTTTGAGCCGAAGGGCCTGTCTCCTTGCTGTAGGACTCTATGACTCTAACAATCATTGCTTGTCTCCCACTGAATGTTATGTTGTATTTTCCCAATTCACTGAAGCTAACTTGACCCTCTAGCTTCCAGTCTTCCATGATGTATAACCAGAATGTATATTGTATACAGGCACCGTGTAAAGTGCACCTTATTAATGCCACTATTCCTTAAATGCTGCTTCAGAGCAAGGTTATAAATTAGCTCGCCTGACCACATGACACCAAATCCCAAATAACCTGCTCTCCAGTTTGCTTCACAACATACTCTTCAACCCACCTCATATACAATTATTTTTGAACATGAGCAGTCACTTAGTTAATGCAGTTTAGATGCAACTTGAAACCATCCAATAAGACTGCAGTATCCACAATAATTGCATATCTAATTTCCAGAGCATATGATACTCAGATTTTTCACAACTGTTTTGGTTTAGATATATGACACACCAATATTTGCTTCTCCTTGCTATTTGTAAGCTCCACTTGAACTGATTCTGTGGAATCTGAGGAACAGGGTCTGTGGCGTTATTAGCGATAGACTTAAACAAGATATTCGGGGAGGCTCACCTCGACTCTGAGATGATCTGAAAAAATGTCTATCAATTCAAGACAAGCAACAATATGCTCCACGCTCTGTCTGGATAAATGCAACCGCATCGATTTGCTCCCTCACACTCACTGTCCATCTGTTATAGAACCTACCCCCGAACAAGGTTCACACCCTATCTCCAAATAAGGCTCAGGCACGACCACCCTCACTATTGAACTCAGCAACTTTCTTCCTCTCTTTCTCTGTCGCCTACTCAGTAGCTCCACACTAATAATACTATATTGGTTCAAACTGTCGACTGACTCCTCCCAGATACCTCACAATTCCCCCCACCTACACGGGCACAGAGAGCAGGGTCACCCTCTGCCACTCACCCTCCACCCTCCCTCCCTTTCTCCCAATGCAGGAGAAGCAGCCTGGAATAGGACAGCAAAGCTATTACAGTGACATACTGCTGCCCCTAGCCCATTTGTTGCTCCCTCAATCCACCTCTCGAGGCTGATACAGAGATATACAGAGATACACTACTCCCCCACCCCATGTTTTGCTCTCTCAATCCACCCTTCGAGGTTGTTACAGTGATATACTGCTGCCCCTACTCCATGTGCTGTTCTCTCAATCCAACCCTTGATGCCGTTACAAGGTAGGGGACCACCCCATTCTGTCAAACAGAATCGTTACAGTGAAACAGAAGGAGACCATTCTGCCATTAGAAGGATCTACACAGGAATATAGAATGAAGTAATTCAGCTCATTCAGTACATTACACAGCCCAGGAGGAGGCCAATCAACCTGCCCGAACTGCTACACAGGAATAGGGAAGCTGTTGTTAACAGGAAATAGAGAAAAGAAATAAATGTTTATTTTCAGGTTGCAAAGCTGTAACTTGTTAGTGAGCTAACCTGCAGCGCCAAGAACATTGGGTGAATTGTCTATTTTGACATGAAGGATAAAACAATGGTAAACAATTTAAATGGAGAGCGATTGCAGAACTCTGATTCGGAAGGTTTCCATGTTCCTGGGACATGAATCACATGAAGTCAGTCTGCAGATGCTGCAAGTGATTTGGAAGTAAGTGCAATGATACAGTTATCAACAAAGGGTATCAGGTTTAATATCAGGAATGCTTTACTGCATCTGTACAGGGCATTGCTGAAACCATATCTGATACACTGCATGCGTTTTTGATCCCAGAAACTAAAAACAGGATATAATTCTTTTCGAAGATTTTCACAGAGGTTTCCCATTACTCATTCCTGGAATGAGGGCCTGTTATTATGGGGGAGTTATCAGTTTCGAACTTCCCTGGGAAATATTATTGAACCATCCATGACTTTCTGAAAAGTGCATCAGCTTGACTCATATTTTCTCTTGTCAGGGAGACTAAAGCTAGGGAATGCATTTTAAGAAAAAGGTGTATTGATATGGACATATGTGCTATGAAGACACCTACCAATATTTACAAATTACACAGATACATGAAAGCATGTCAATAATTCATAAAGTGGGAACATTTGTTTGCGATCGGAAGACGCTGTGTACAACAAAAGCAATGATTCACCTGCATATGGTCCATAATCAGGCTTTCAAGAGAATGTTCCACGAGATCGCACATGGTCCAGTTTGGTGATCAGTTGATGTTATTGTATGTGCCAACACAGAGATGGAGAAAAATGTTCCCTGCCTGAGAAGCAGCAGCCGATTGATCCCTCTCTCTTACTTTGTTCCGCCCAATAGCAAAGCGTGAGACCATAAAATCCCTGAGTTATCTTTGCCAGTTGTGAAGGATTCCTGGTGAGGATTCATGAGAATCTCTCCACTGCCTGAAACAAACGGATTTCAGCTAAATCCAACTATTGCAGAAAGAACTCCCATTACCAGCATCTTGTGTGAGCAAAATAACTTCAAAGGCAGAATAACGTTTGGGACACTCTGCCAATTTAACATTTGCTATGAGTTCAAAGTACTGTGTCTCACTTTTTTTTCTAGAAAATGAGCTACCCTGATGTCTATGTCATTGGCCACCTAACTAAACTGGTTGCATTTAAAATTTGTTGTAACCAGTGGGGGAGTGGCTCTGGATAAGGAAACAATGAGCCTCCAACATTGATTGGAGCACAAATGAGAAATTCTCAAAGGATTGTTCAAATGGAAATTCCCTTCCCCAGAAGTTTGTGGTGCCTGGATGATTACATTTATTCAAAGTTGTGTTGTATTCAAACATTTGACAAACACGTGAATGTAGGAGAATGGTGTACAGGCAGAAAAGTGGTGCTGAGACCACAATCACATCACTTTTTGAGTGGTGGAGCAGTGACAAATTTTCTAATAGCCCACTCCTGCTGCTCAGTCCTATGTTCCTATGTTCCATTCAGCTCCTCACAGCTCCTTAAAGTACCAGATGGAGGCCACCTGCTCCAAATGCCGGTTCCACAGGAAGACAGGATATCATTCAATCACTCAAGACTGTCACACACGGTTTTTCGTGGGTTGGAAAATGTTATTTGGAAAACCATGTTGGTTTCGAAATACACCTCTGGTCTCTTTACAGAGTGTCTCCTCTCTGCAACTTGTGCTTCATTTGTTGGTCATGTTGGAGACCCAGATTCACTGTGAATACAGCCCCCATACCTCACCCAGAGATGACTCACAAAATACTTTACTCTCTCTGACTGCAACATTCAATAACAGAATGTTCAGGAAAATTACAATCATTAACTTTGTAATTACAGAACATGAGAACATAAGGCGCAAGATTAGGTAACTCGGACGATCAAGCTATTGTATACCATCATGGCTGATCTACTGTTGGCATTAACTCGTCTTTAATATCCAAGTCTTCACACTCCTTCGCTCTCTGACAGGTCAAAAATTCATGTACCACCTCTTTGAATACTTTCCATGACATAACTCACCTCAATCTCTAGCCCAGATAATTCCTGGCATTGATTACCCTCTATGAGAGGAAAATACTCCCTACACATACACTATCATCTATTGATATGAACAAGAGGTGAACACAGGGGCTCAGGAAAGAGTGAATGGCCTTGATAACAAGGCAGTATTTGAATGAGGATGGCATCAGGACCACCTACTTATTTGAGCTTAATAGGAATCAGGTGTACCCACCCCCCTGGTTTGGGGTCTTTCAGAGCACAAAGAAAGATGTTTGTGGTCGGTGACCGACAATCCTCTCCGTCCGGGGATATCTCGGCAGGAGATCCTCAGGGTAGCTGCCTCAAAACAAACATCTTTAGCTGCTTCATCACTGTCTTTCCTTATCATAAGATCTGAAATGGGGATGGTCACTGAAGATCACCCAATGTTCAGAACAATGTGTCACACCTCAGCGCCTGAACCTGTCAGTGCCTATGTGCAGTAAGACCCGGACAACATTCAGGCTTGTGCCGTTAAAGTGTCGGTAACATTCATGCAACAGCAAGGCCAGACACTTGACATTTTCACAATTAAACGAAAAGTTCATTCAGCATCTCAAGCGCGTTAGAAACGGATATGTGGAAGCCATTCAGCCCCTATAAGCTACTAAACAAAGAAAGGGATAGCCCATTCAATCCTCCTGCCTCTTCCACAGGAAGAAGAGAAGTATGGTTACCACATCAATCTGTTAAACAGGAACAGGCAGGGTTAAGTCAGACCCATGAACCTGTTCCGTGGGACCTGGAGGAGGCCATTCAGCACCTCGAGACACAGGAGGGTGTCATTGATGCTCCAACCTAACAAATCAATGAAACAGAGAATGCACTCAGAGACGGCTCCATGATGTTCCTCATGGCTCCATTACAGGTGGGACACATGACACTTTAACGTGGTTTAACGCTGGCAGTGAGGAAGGAAGCCAGATGTTTTGTGTCAAGTCTCAGAGAGGCATCCTCCATCTCTGAGAAGGCAGACCCATTTTCTCCATGGATGTCAGAAGCTGGTGGGAATAGTTATCTGTTTTAGAATGAAGGTATTGTGGCTATTGTTGGGATTGTGGATAACATGACGTTCAGTGCAGGATCACACACTAAATGCACTGTATTAATGTGGGGAGAGTTTATTCAATGACTGACTCTCTGTCTCTCTCAATCAACATGTGGAGTGGGGGGTGGGATGAGGGGGACGTCCTCAGAGGCTCCTTACCTATTGAGAACCATGTAACCCGAGTAAAAAAAACAAAGCCATGGAAGTTATCACCGTATCAGTGCCTGGTTAGAACATCATGAGTGATTGTCCATCCCCCTTAAGGTTCAAGGCAATCACTTCTTATTCTCTCACTGAGCTTCACTCTCTGCTCATGGTGCCATCATCCCAGGGATTAGCCTGTTGAAACTTGAGAGGAAGTACCCCACTGTACCCCAAATACTGCCTCAACAACACTCTCAGGGATGATCGCAATAAACCTTTTCTCTCACTCAGACATCGCAGTTTCTTCCCCGTGCCACAAAAAGCCATTCCTTCTCTATGCACTACGACTGACATGGAATTTATAACTCCCTTACATCTGTACGTTAGCATCAATAAATCCAACACCAGATTTGCGTATGGAGACGTGCATCACTCTCGGGGAGAATTTCAATGAGATTGAATTCACCTAAAATAGGGAATGATCACCGACCTGCATAGAACTGAGCTGTAGGAATACGGGAAACAGACAGAGGAAGGGAGCTATCTTTACTTCTGTTCTTCTCTCACAGGATGTATACAGACCTAGTCAGGGCAGCATGTTATGCCGACCTTGAACTGAGTGTTTGGTTCAGCTGTTCCACAGGACAGCAAAGAGTAAAACACATTCCAGTAGGGTTGTAGCATTACAACATAGGATAAATTATCCTGCTTAATTTAAAACCAGCAACAGGGAAAAGTGTTATCCACTGCATATTCTGTGACAATTCTAGAGTCCAAAACTATTTAAAGTAAAAATTAACAACTTTATTTCTTAAAGTATAACAGGGAAGAATAGACGAACGTCTATTTACAACTTCTTCCTCTAACCTATCTTTTACCTCCCACACCCCCATGATACTCGTCCGGTTATACTCCTAATTAAGACCTCCAAAGCAAAACTTCTAATCTCAAAACCAAGAAACTTTCAGTTCTTCACTATATTTCTGTCTTCTTTTCTTCTTTGGGATTAAGCTTTACCAGTTACTACTCAATAAAGGTACCGAGAGGAGAGCTATCTTTCAGGCAATTGTGGCATGCTAGTAACTTGGCAGCTCTCCTCTCAACTGTTCAATTTCCCAAAGTCTTGTACACCCAAACCATTGGATCGTATCATTGGCTTTTAAGATTCTCAATATACTAAATTCAAACTTGATTGAAGGTGGGTATTTTGAGGAGTAATTCAAACTGTTTGGCTGAATTTATGTTTGTCTTGAGACAATGAGCTAATTAAGTTGTTCAACCAAATGTTACACTAAATCTATTTTTCAAAACACTTGGTGCTGTCAGGTAGTTATTGGTGGATTTTAATTCTTTTAAAGGTGTAGTACACTCACATGTTCATCACAGAAGTCACACTGAAACCTGACTAGGGAAGAATGACACATTGACTTCCCTAAAGGACTTGGGGCAAGCAATGGGCCATTACAGCAAATGAAAATAGTTACTTTTAAATTCCACCAATTTCCCTCATGGGATATCAGCAGAGTATTATTCTGTGACTCTAGAGTATGAGTCAATGGCTTCAACACCATAAACTGCTGTCCCGTTTGTGCAGAGAACAAGTTAAACATCCTCAAGAGCAATTATTTAGTGACGTACATGTGGTTAGAAGGAACTTGAAACTGTTGCATCCGGATTAAACAAAGGCACAAATCATGGTTTATTCAGAAGTTGCACTGAAACTGAGAACAAGACTGGGTTATCATGACGGTGGTATTGGATAGGGTTGGTGAGTGGGGAGGAGCTGGAGATGTAAATCTGTGAAGGACAAAATGGATTATGGAGTTTGAGAACATTCTGGTTCCTTCTCGCATATCAGTGAGTAATTTATAAATAGTTGTTTGATACTTATAATTTAGAAGGAAAGGAGTTTTTGTTTAGAACTGAAGACGTTGTCTTGTACTTTCCAAAATTTATATATCATGAGCAGAAAGTCAATCCAACCCGGTTTAGTAGACAAATATAATGACTTACTAGGAACACCAACTATAGCGAGGATGGGATAGTAACCACCTTGAATAATCCAAAGGATATCGTGGATCCGCCATGCTAATGACATCCAAGGCAGCGAAAGATAGTAAAGACCCAAGGAGAAACTCCTGTCTGTTATTGCAATGTTCCAGTCTAATGATCTCAGATTATGATACATTGTTGAACCATTCCAGTCTAAAGTTCTCAGATTCTGATACACTGTTGTACCATTCCAGTTTACTGACCTTAGATTCTGATCCATTGTTGGAACATTCCAATCAAAGGTCCTCACATTCTGAACCATTATTGCATTGTTCCAGTCTAATGTTCTCAGATTCTGATCACTTCACCGCCCTCCTTCTCTCGAGCAGTTGATCCCTGTTAGTGCTGTCAGCGATGCTCCTACTCATACTATGGGATAACACATTGACAGAGCCCATTTATCATTCAAAGATGGAAACTCTCCACGGGGATAATTAGGATCCACGGAGATTGACATTATACACAGTCACTGAGCAAATATCTCCATTTAACCCTTTTCAATTCAATATTGATGTTATTAAAATTAAAAAGAACATTTAAAATTTACATATTTGGCATGGAATATATGGGGGTGACTGAGAGAAGGAATATTGGAGATGGTAGATTGAATACGTGTAATCATTCAATCCGCCTTGGATATGGGAGTAATGACAAAGGATTGTCAGAACATAAACAAGTTTCTCCGTTTATAAATGGAAACATACAGTCTGTAACTACTGATCAGTGATTACAGTGTCAGTAAAATATGGAGAGAACTTTTCTTGTACATAATCTGACAGGAAAATGTACCTACGACAGCATGAGTGATAACGCACACATGGCATGGATATGTTAACAGAAAATATGAGGGCAGATGAGGGTCATGCTGTTAATGTTATCGATGTCAATCAACTGTGATTACATACCATTCACTGGATTTCAATTGCAGTGTGATGATGATATTGGGGGCATGGCTGCTGAGACTGGAGGGAGGGAACATTATAATTCCCAATCATCCGTACTGAAATGTTACTCTTTATAAATCATTTGAAGATCAAATTCCAGGATACAACTCCAATGAGGAATGAGGAGAGCCAATATTAACCATACAACCAGAAGACATTGGAGCAGAAATTTGGCTATGAGGCCCATTGAGCCTGCTCCGCCATTCAATGATGGCTGTTAAGCTTCTCAACCCCATTCTCCCGCTTTCTATCTGTAACCCTTGATCCCCTTTACAGTCAACAACCTAACTGTCTCACTCTTACATATACTCAATGATCTGGACTCGACTGACTTCTGTGGCAGTGAATTCCATGGATTCACCACTCTCTGTTTGAAGAGGTTTCTCCTTATCTCTGTTCGAAAAGGTTTTCACTTTACTCTGTCCCCTCGGGTACTAGTCTCTCCTACCATTGCATATATCTTCCCAACATCCACTCTGTCCCAGGTCATTTAGTATTCTGTAAGTTTCAATTAGGCCTCTTAACATTCTTCTGAACTCTGTCAAATACAGACCCAGAGCCCTCAAATATTCTTCATATACATGCCAGCTTTGCATTCTTGGCACCATTCTCGTGGATCTCGACTGAAAACACTCCAGGACCTGTACATCCTTCCTGAGATATGGGACGCAAAACTGCGCACAATGATCCAAATGTGACATGACTAAAGCCTTGTAGAGCCGAAGAAGTACATCACTGCTTTTATACTTAAGCCCTTTTGAAATAAATGCCATTATTGTCTTTGCCTTCCTAACTACTGACAACCTGCAAGTTTACCTTTCAAGAGTCCTGGACTAGAACTCCACAGTCTTTTTGCACTTCAGACTTCTGAAATTGCTCGCTTTTAGAAAAATAGTCCATGTCTCTATTCATTCTGGCAAAATGCTTTCCCACACTTTTCCGCATTGTACTCCATCTGCCACTTCTTTGCTCACTCTCCAAACCTGTGAAAATCCTTCAGCAGGTGAAAGTGAGGACCGCAGATGCTGGAGATCAGAGTCAAAAATTGTGGCCATAGAAAAACACAGTCTGTCAGGCAGCATCCGAGGAGCAGGACATTCAACGTTTCAGGCATAAAGCCTTCATCAGGAATGTGGGGTGGGCAGGGAGGGCAGAGAGATAAATGGGAGGGGCTGGGGCTGGGAGGAATGTCGCTTGGAAGGCGATTGCTAGAAGAAGATTGGTGGTGATAGTGATAGGTCAGAGTGGAAGGTGGAGTGGATAGATGGGAAGGAAGATGGACAGGTAGGACCGTTCAAGAGGGCGGTGCTGAGTTGGAGGGTTTGGTCTGGGATAAGGTGGAGGGAGTGGAGATGAGGAAACTGGCGAAATTGTCCTTGATATCGTGTGTTGGGAGGGTCACAAGGCAGAAGATGATGCGTTCTCCCTTCAGACGTCAGGTGGCTAGAATTTGGCAGTGGAGGAGGCCAAAAACTTGCAATATCTTGGCGGAGTGGGAGGGGGAGTTGAAGTATTCAGCCACAGGGCAGTGGGGTTGTTGGGTTTGCGTGTCCGAGAGTGTTCCCTGAACTGTTCTGCAAGTTGACGTCCTGTCTCGACAATGTAGAGGAGACAAGGAGCAATGGACAGACGAGATGAGATATTTGGATGCATAGGATGTTCTCTGCCTGATGTGGAAGGATGCTTTGGGGTCTTGGGTGGAGGTGAGAAGGGAGGTGTTGGCACAGGTTTCATACCTGTTGTAGTGGCAAGGGAAGGTGTTGGGGGGTGGGAAGGTGGCTAGGTGGGGTTGCGTGGACCTATCGAGGGAGTTTGTGAGGGAATGGTCTCAGCAGTATGATGATAGGGGTAGGGAGGGAAGTAGATCTCTGTTGGTGAGGTCTGACTGTTGGTGGCAGAAATGGCGGAGCATGATGCGTTGTAGCCTGAAGTTGGTGGGATGGATGGCAAGCTTCAAAGAGGTTCTAACTTGTTGTAGTTGGAAGGGTGGAGTTCAAGGGCGGAGCTGTGGGAAGTTAAGGAGATGCGCACGAGCACCCTCCTGCAGCCAAACCACCTCTTCAATGCTACCTGTCCCTCTATCCATCCTTGCACTGTTTGAAAGCTTAGCCAGAATACCCTCAGTTCCTTCATATTGATAATGAATGCACAAAGTGAAAAGTTGTGGTCCCAACACTGAGTCTTGTGGAACACCACTTCTCACTGGCTGCCATCCTGAGAAGGTAACTTCAATCCACATTCTCTTTCTGTCAGACAGCCAAACCGCTATCCATGCAAGTTCCTTGCCTCTAACACCATGGGCCCATACCTTTCTCAATAGCATCATGCAGAGCACCTTGTCAAAGGATTCTTGAGGTGCAGACGGATAAAATCTTTTGATACTCCTTGATCTAATCTGCTCATTACTCTCTCAAAGTATTCTAGCCGGTTTGTCTGGCATGTCCTCCCTTTCATGAAACCATGCTGACTCTGTTCTATTTTACCAAAGACCTCCAAATATCCAGAAATCCCATCCTTCACGATGGAATCTATGATGTTACCCACAACCAATGTTAGGCTAATCAGTCTGCAGTATTCCATCTTGTGCCTAACTCGCTTAATAAACGGGGTGTCATGTTAGCAATTATACAGCCATTTGGCCCTTCCTGATTTTAGTCATTCCTGAAAGATTACCACTTACACTTGCACTAACTCTTCAGCTATCTCCAGTTCAAGGCTGGGGTGTAGTCCATCTGGTCCAGGTGAGTTATCCACATTCAGGCCATTCCGTATTCTAGCATGTTCTTCTTGGTGATGGCCACCATATTCATGACTATACTCTCTCTATCTTGAATACTTGGGAAATTACTCGTGTATTCCACCGTGAAGGCTGATGCAAAATTCCTCAGCCATTTCTTTGTTTCCCACTACTGTCTTTCCAGCATCATTTTCCAGTGGTACATATTCACTTTTGTCTCTCTTTTGCATTTTATATATCTAAAGAATCTCTTACAATTTCCTTTATATTACTGGTTAGCTTACCCCCATATTTAATCTTCTCCCACCTGAAGGAGGTGGTACTGAAGGAGGTGGCTCGGGAAATCGTGGATGCGCTGGTGATTATTTTCCAGAGTTCAATAGAATCGGGGTTGGTTCCTGAGGATTGGAGGGCGGCTAATGTTGTGCCACTTTTTAAGAAGGGTGGGCGGGAGAAAGCAGGAAATTATAGACCAGTTAGTCTGACCTCAGTGGTGGGAAAGATGCTGGAGTCTATTATAAAGGATGAAATTACGGCACATCTGGATAATAGTAACAGGATAGGACAGAGTCAGCATGGATTTATGAAGGGGAAATCATGCTTGACTAATCTTCTTGAATTTTTTGAGGATGTAACTCGGAAAATGGACGAGGGAGATCCAGTGGATGTAGTGTACCTGGACTTTCAGAAAGCTTTTGATAAAGTCCCACACAAGAGGTTAGTGAGTAAAATTAGGGCGCACGGGATTGGGGGCAAAGTACTAGATTGGATAGAGAATTGGTTGGCTAATAGGAAACAAAGGGTAGTGATTAACGGCTCCATTTCGAAATGGCAGGCAGTGACCAGTGGGGTACCGCAGGGATCCGTGCTGGGACCGCAGCTTTTTACAATATATGTAAATGATATAGAAGATGGTATCAGCAATAACATTAGCAAATTTGCTGATGACACAAAGCTAGGTGGTAGGGTGAAATGTGATGAGGATGTTAGGGGATTACAGGGTGACCTGGACAAGTTAGGTGAGTGGGCAGATGCATGGCAGATGCAGTTTAATGTGGATAAATGTCTGGTTATCCACTTTGGTGGCAAGAACAGGAAGGCAGATTACTACCTCAATGGTATCAAATTAGGTAAAGGGGCTGTTCAGAGAGATCTGGGTGTTCTTGTCCACCAGTCAATGAAGGCAAGCATGCAGGTACAGCAGGTCGTGAAGAAGGCTAATAGCATGCTGGCCTTCATAACAAGAGGGATTGAGTATAGAAGCAAAGAGGTGCTTCTGCAGCTGTACAGGGCCCTGGTGAGACCACACCTGGAGTACTGTGTACAGTTCTGGTCTCCAAATTTGAGGAAAGACATTCTGGCTATTGAGGGAGTGCAGCGTAGGTTCACAAGGTCAATTCCTGGAATGGCAGGATTGCCTTACACGGAAAGACTGAAGCGACTGGGCTTGTATACCCTTGAATTTAGAAGACTGAGAGGGGATCTGATTGAAACGTATAGGCTTATGAAAGGATTGGACACTCTGGCAGGAGGGAACATATTTCCGTTGATGGGGGAGTGCCGAACCAGAGGACACAACTTAAAAATACGGGGTAGACCATTTAGGACAGAGATGAGGAGAAACTACTTCACACAGAGAGTGGTGGCTGTGTGGAATGCTCTGCCCCAGAGGGCAGTGGAGGCCCAGTCTCTGGATTCTTTTAAGAAAGAATTGGATAGAGCTCTTAAAGATAGTGGAGTCAAGGGGTATGGAGATAAGGCTGGAACAGGATACTAATTAGGAATGATCAGCCATGATCATATTGAATGGCGGTGCAGGCTCGAAGGGCAGAATGGCCTACTCCTGCATCTATTGTCTATTGTCTATTGTCTATTGTCTTATTTATTTTTTCTTACTTTCTGTTGGCCCCAATGCTCTTTTGCTTATATGCAATCCCTGACTTCCCTTGTTAGCCCAATTGCCTCATCCTCCCTGTACCATACCTCTATTACTCAGCATGAATCTCTGCAGTGACTCCTGAATTAATCTTGGAATCACCTGCCATTGCCACTCCCCTGTCTTTCCTGCTAGACCCCTGTCCCCGTCAATTCTACCCAGCTTCTCCTTTATGCCTCTCCAGTTGCCTTTATTCAGCTGAAATATTGTTAACTCTGATTCTACCTTCTCTCTCAAATTGCAAAATAAATTCAACAATGTTCTGATCACTGCTTCTGAAGTTTTCTTTCACCTTAAGCTCCCTTATCTAGCCTTCATCATTAAATCCAGTGTCATCTGTTCCCGAGTGGGCTCCACCATATGATGCTCCAAAAAGCTATCCTGTAGACATTCCTCAAATTCCTTTTCTTGCGATCCACTCCCAACCTGGTTTCCCATTCCACTTGCATATTGAAATCCCCCATGATCTCTGTAACTTTGCCTTTCCTTCAGATCTTTTCTATCTCCTGGTGTATCTTGTGCCCCAGCTCCTGACTACTCTTTGGAGGCCTGTGCAAGTCTCCAACTGTGGTGGTCTTATCTTTGTGATTCCGCAATTCTACCCACGCAGATTCTACACCATCTGACTTTACTTCCTTTCTTAATATTGATTTAATTTCATTTCTTATTAATAATTTAAACCCACTCCCTCTGCTACCTATCTTTTCGATAGGATATATGTCCTTGAATATCCTGATCCCCTTGCAGCCACTTCTCTGTGATGCCCATCACGTCATACCTACCAATTTCAATCTGTGCCATAAGCTCATTTACTCTATTCCTTATACTGCTCGCATTCAGATATAATCCCTTCAATCTTGTATTAACGGTTCCTCTTCTCATTGTTATTTGTTTGTCCGGTGTGCTTGAAGTCAGATTGCTTACACTTTCCATACACTCTGTCTTATTTGCGTCTGTGCTGGAGATTTTAATAACCTCTCCTGAGGTCTGTGCATTTACCTCCTCTTTTCTAATTAAACCCTATAACGGATCCCCCACCCTGCCAACACAAACACTCTCCTAATCAGTTTAGACCTCTGTCTACAGCCTTAGTTAGGATTCAATTGGACTCTGGTCCCAACACAAAATAAAGGGACAAAACACAAGCTTTTCTGTACATACCAAAACATGAAAACTACAAAGATGCAAGATTGTTAAACTACACTTACGATGTGGAGCAATATGAATTGAAATGTGAATTTAAAAACCACGGATGATTTTTTCAACCTTCATCAGTCATTATTTGACCCACAGCTGAGATGCTGATCTCCCCCCTGTCAGTGATCCCCCTCATTGAGAATCTCTCGCCCTGTCTCTCACACAGTGTCGAGAGGGACTACAAGTTCCTGTTGGCCCAGAATATTTAAATTAATTCACCTTCTCCCTGGAACTAATCTATTGTTCCTTTGGATCCTGTTCAGCCGTCAGCAACCCGGTTCTGTGATATTATTAGCGATAAATGATCTGGGATGACAGCATAGTGCTCACAGGGTACGGACCAGACAAAGGGCTTGCAGTCTGTGGGAGTTTCTAAATGAAATTTCTGTGTATTTCTCCTCATGCTGTCTTCTGATATAACTTCAGACTCGTCTGACACCCCTTGTTCTCAGTCACTCTGTGGCTCAGTTTTCTCTCCATTCCTTTTGTCTCTCTTCACTTCCTTTTTTCTATTAATTTTTTCTCTCTCACACACACACACACACACGCAGACACACACATTCTGTTCTCTCTGTTGACAAATTGTGCTGTTGGAGAGCTCGTCGGTGTACAATGGGCTAAATGGCCTCCTTCAGTGCTCTATCAATTCTGAAGTTCTCTGACCCACAAGAAAGACTTCAGGTGCCTGGAGAGACAAGCTGATCCTGAGAAGGACACAGTGCAGAATCATCCTTTATCTCTTCATGTTGTCTGATATGCAGCAGCCTTGAAATATCTGTTCAAAAAAAGATAGAAATTCGAGCAGTTGGGAGAACGTTCACGAGATGATTTTGCTGTCAGGATTTTACAAGCAGTTCCCTCTTACAAAATTGGATTTGCCTGATAGCAGCTCCTCCCAATTGACACGTCCTAGCTCTGCCTGATGCTGACATAATTTGCAATTCAGTAGATTCCCACAAGATCCTGACATATCCGTGTTCATAGCTATCTTAAATCTGAAGGAACTGTGACCACTGTTTCGAACATTATGTCCCACTGAAAGGTCAGTGACCTGGCCAGGCTCATTAGCAAATACGAGGTCCAGTATGGTTCTTCCTCTCGTTGGACGATCCACATACAGCTGCAGTTAACAAATTCTGCCCCGTCTAAGCCCCTTGCTCTAATGGACTTCCAGTCATTATTGGGGATATTAAAGTCACTCACTATGACCACTCTGCTTTTAATACATCTTTCCTTAATCGACATACATATCTGTTCCTCAATCCTGCCGTGGCCGTTGGAGAGATTATAGTAACACAGTGCTTGCATCCATCTTATTTTTGAGCTTGACCCATTTTGCTGCAGTGGATGTTCCCTCCTGTATGTCCTGTTCACGTGCAGATGTAGCATTCTTCCTGATCAGTAAAACAACTCGTCCACCTCTTTCAGCTTCTTCTCTATCTTGTCTAAACCAATGAAACCTTGGATACTTTGAACGGCCAGTCCTTTCCCTCTCTCAACCAAGTCTCTGTAAAGACGCAACATCATAGACCCATGTATGGATTCAGGCTCCCAGTTCATCGTCCTTACCCATAACAATTCTTGCATTGAAATAAATACACTTCAGCCAAACTCCATCAGATCGTGACCTGATATTTGGTTTGAGTTTCCCTGATGTAAATTCCTCCTCGTCTATTCTCTGGTAACAGGAGATTACAAAGGACTGTCCGTAAAGTGGAAAATATTGTAAACAGACAATTTCAGTTTCCTCCCTTGTCCCTTCAATCTGTACATTGCATCCCACACTGTCCAATTCCAATAAACTGCTGGGTAATTATTTTGCTTCAAACAACCGTCTCCAGCCACTCACTGCACATTCTTCAAATCGCTCTGGACCCATTGGATTGATAGTTTTCTGATCCCTCTCTCAACCAAATCTCTGTAATATTTGTCTCATAGTTATATATGTTCATCTGTCTTGCCTGTCACACTGCTCACATTAAAATCAGCATACTTCAGACTGCCAGTCCCATTGTGTTCACTCCCCTCTGCCAGTTTGTTGTTGGTTTTAGCTGTACTGGGATTAGTCTCCAACTGCTCTTCAGTCACTGTGCTTGTGGACGTACTGCTCTGACTCCACCCTCCATCCCCCACCACCACACTAGTTTAAAACCCCCTGAGTGACAATAACAAACCTGCCTGCCAGGAGATTGCTGCCGGTTCATGTCCATCCCGTCCTTCTTGTGTATTTCATAAAGACCCGGGAATCCCAATGACCCACATATCTGAGATTACTGCCAGTTCAGGTGCATCCCATCCTTCTTGTGTAAATCCTACCTACCCGGGAATCCCAATGATCCACATATTGGAAGTGCTGCCTACCCTACTCTCTACCCTCCTAGCACTTTGACCATGTTTTTAACTTTACTACCTTCCTATTCCTAACCTCACTGGCACGTGGCATAATCTAGTCTCCCCAACATTCAAATATGCTTTCAGCACAACTCCAGCAAGACCTTTACTTTAAAATGGATAGACTTGACAATAAAAACTTAAGTGTAATCTCATTAACCAGGAACGTGGAGCCCAACGAATCGTCGTAATGATCATAAGATCTGATATCTGTCACCTCCACCAAACCTGTGTGACAAGATATACTTATGGAGCAGCTATTTGTACATGGACGAGGATAAACAGAAACTAGTCCAAAAGACCTGAAAATGTCATAACAGATGGGTGCCCGTCGGCCTGTTTACTCTGCTTTACTGTTCAATTGGATTTTAGCTATTCTGTTCCTTTTAATGGCTGGGTCTTTAACCCGGATCCCTAGCGCGTCAGAAAGTGCCCAGTGTCTTTGTGCGCTCACTGCGAGGGGGCATCCAGTGCCAAGCGATGGGGTGTGGGGAATCCAGGGGTGGCTCAATGAAAGGCTGCATGCAGTGACAGATGGACTCATGGATTGAGAGAGTCAGAGTAGGTAATCAGGGACATGCACTCACATAAGTAGCTGGGCAAGATTCCTAAGCACTCAGGAAGCCTGAGGACCAGAGCCATTTTTACAATAAACCCGTCATATTTGCAGCAATTCTCCATCAAACACAAGCAAATATACTGTAGATGGCAGAAACCTGAAACAAACACAGAAACATATTGTGGAGAGACAAAAGTGACAATTCTCCAAATGCAGACATTGCAAAATCTCCAGAAAGACAGAGTCTAGAGATTGGAATAGAACCTGAGTCCCTGGCACTGTGAGGCAGCAGTGTTGTGTCACCACGCTATCCAATAATGGACAACAGGATTAGGACAGTTACATTAGTATATTTTCGACAGTTAGTTAACAGGAATGCTCTCACGCAGCCTATCTAAGATTGGGAAGCCTTTATACAGCAGCAGAGGACAACTGAAGAAGCAATAAAGTGATGAACACGACACATGTAAGCTAGCTTGCTTTAGAAAAGGAGATTGCAGTGGTTTTGTTAAGATAGATAAAAGGGGAGAGTGAACATTGGACAACCAGAAATTGAGGATGGCTGCAGAGAAATGGAAAACAAAGAATTGGAGAATGACCTGAATAGGTACTTTCTGTCAATCCTCACAATGGTAGATACTATGAACATTCCAGAACTTAAAGCGAGTCAAGGGTGAGGAATGGATGTAGTGATCAGCGCTGAGGAGAAGGTACTGGGGAAGCTGCAATGTTTGAAAATGGATAAATCACACAGACTGTAAGGATAATAACCAATGTTCTGAAGGAATTAGCGGAGGAGATTGTGAAACCATTGGTCGTGACTGTTCAGGAATAAAAATCTTAATAATCTTATATGTCTCAATCAGATCCCCTCTCAGTTTTCTAAACTCAAGGTTATACAAGCCCAGTCGCTCCAGTCTTTCAGTATAAAGTAATCCCGCCATTCCAGAATTGACCTCGTGAACCTACGCTGCACTCCCTCAATATCTAGAATGTCTTTCCTCAAATTTGGAGACCAGAACTGCACACAGTACTCCAGGTGTGGTCTCACCAGGGCCAAAAATAGTTGACTGTTTTTGAATGAAGAAATTTTGGCTGCTGTCAGGATGGTGGATAATATGACATTCCGTGCAGGATCACACACTAACTGGACTGTATTAATGTGGGGAAGTTTATTCAAAACCTGGACCTCTCTGTCTCTGTCAATCGCCGTGGGGAGTGGGGGTTGGGGTGGGTAGGCATAACGTCCTCAGAGGCACTTAAACTATCCAGAACCATGCATCCTGAATGAATCAACAGTCAAGGAATTTATCGCCTTCTCATTGTCTGTTTCGAATATAAGGAGTGATTGATCATCCCTCTCAGGGTTCAATGCAATCACCTCTTATTATCTCACAGCGCTACAGATCAACCTTTACCCACTCCTCATGGTGCCATCATCCCAGGGATTAATCAGGTGGGACTCTTGTTCATTCTCTCTGTGGTAAGGAGATCACTCCATATAAAGGAGATAAAATCTGTCCACAATACCCCAAACACTGCCTCAACAACGCTCTCACAGTTGATCACATAACTCCTTTCCCTCACTTAGCCGGCTCTATTTCGTTCATGTGACACAGGATACCATTCATTTACAATGCACAGCCAATGACGTGGAATTTAAACCATCCTTCCATCTGTAGGTCAGCATCAATAAAGCTAGCACCAGAGGTGCCTATAGAGATGGAAAACACTCTCGGAGACAGACTCAATCACAAAGAATACGTCTAAAAGTGTGAGTGGCCACCTACCTGAATGTAACTCAGCTGAAGGAATATGGGATACAGGCAGAGGAAGGGGGTTATCTTTCCTTTTCATCTGCCATCAAGGGATGTATTCAGCCCTGGTCAGGCCAGCATGTTATGTTGACCTTGAACTGAGTGGCTGGTTAGCTGTTCCACAGGACAGTAAAGATTAAAACACAGTGCTGTGGGTTTGCAGTCACACAGAGACCTGACCAGAGAAGAATGACCCATTGCCTTCACTAACGGGCATGAAGCAAGCCGATATCAACAGATTATAATTTTGTGGCTGTAGATTATGAGCCAGTGAAGTAACCACCATACTCCGTCTTCCCATCTTTCTAATTCTGTGCAGAGAACAATGTAAACATCTCAAGTGCAATTATTTTGCAATGGACACATGGTAAGAATGGGCTTGAAGCAGCTGTATGCGGAGATTAACAAAGGCACAAATGATAGTTTATTCAGGAATTGTACTGAGGCTGAGGAGGAGAATGGGATGTCATGTTGGTGGGACTGGACAGAAATGGTGAGTGGGGAGGATATGGAAATATCAACTTGTGCAGGAGAAAACGAATCAAGGAGAACAGTTTGTTTCATCCTCACATATCGGTGTGTAATTTTTAAATAATCATTTGCTAGTTATAATATGTAAGGAATGGAATCTTTGATTGGAACTGAAAACATTGATTTGCAACTTTCCAAAATTTACATATCATGACCATCAATTCAGTTCAGACCGTTTCACTAGACATATAGAGTGATTTACCAGGAACACCAACTGTAGCAAGGATAGGATAGTAACCAGCTTGAATAACCATCAGAACATCTTCAATCTGCGATGCTAATGATATCCAAGGCTGGGAAAGCCAGAAAAGACCGGAGGAAAATCTCCTGTCCATTGTTGGAAATTTCCATTTGAATGTTCTCAGATCTTGATCCATTGTTGGAACACTCCATCGTACTCTTCCCAGATTCTGATCTCTCCTCCCTCTCTCCTTGAAGCTGCTGATCCCTGTTACTGGTGTGCTCCCGCTCATACTATGGGATTACACATTGAACACATTCCATTATTGATAGAAGACTGAAACTCTCTGGGGACCCATAGGATCCATGCAGACTCGTATAATCACAATCGCTGAACAAACAGCTCCAGCTAACCTCTCTCAATGTGATACTGTTTTACTAAAATTCAAAATAACTTTGAACACATGCATTCTGGGTGTGAGATGTGAGTGTGACTAAAGGCGGGATGTTGGAGATGACATATTATTTGTGTGTAATCATTCAGTCTGCCTTGGATATAGAGGTAATGCCAGAGGTTTAACAGAACATAAACATGCTTCTCTGCTCATAAATGGAGAAATAAATCCGATAATTACTGATCACTCATTGCAAAATCAGTAAAACATTGAGAGAACATCTTCCATCCGTTATCTGATGGCAACATGTGCCTAAGACAATGTGGGTTTATAACAATCAAACGGCATGCATATGTTAACAGAGAATTGTACGTGACAAGTACAATTCAGATTGTTATTCCAGAATCAGAGAGGGTAAGCGTGAGTGTTGATGTTATCCATGTTAAGGAACTATGATGAAGTATCATTTACTGACTTCAATTACATTGTGATTAGGACATTGGGGAAAAGACAGAAGATGGAGAGGACTGGGGGACATGGGTGTTCAAACTGGGAAGAGGAACATTGCTGTTCCCTAGTTATCAGTATTGGAACGTTACACTTTATAACTCATATGAAGAACAAATTCAAGGATACATCTACAATGTGAAATTAGCAGAGACAATATTAATGAAATGTATTTAAAAAATGCAAAATACAGGGACAAAATGATTTTCTATACAGATCAAAATATGCAAAGTATAAAGAGATAAGTTTGTTAAAATGCACTCCTGATATTGAGTTATATAAATTGAAATGTGGATGTGAAAACTTGAAAAGTGATGTGCAAACTATCAATCATTATTTGATCCACAGTGGAGATGCTGATTTCCTTTCTGTCAGTGATCACCCTCACTGAGATTCTCTGGCCCAGTCCCTCACACAGTATCTGGAGGTGGGGTGGGAGTGTTGGGTGGGGTTATCATTTCCTGCTGCTCATGGCACAGTTTATTTTTTTAAAAATCCACCTTCGCCATATAACTAATCTACGTTCTTTTGGGTTCTGTTTAACTGTCAGTAAAATAGCTCTTGATATTATTGGAAAACAATGATCTGGGACGACAGCCAGTATCGGCAGGGTGGTCACAGGGAATGGCACACAGACAAAGGGCTTGCAGATCAGAGGAATTTCTAAATAAAACTTCCAAATTCTGTCTGTCCGTATTTATCTACCCTCATGCTGCCTTCTGATCTATCTGACTTCACTCTCATCTAACACCTCTTCCTCTCCCACTGAGTCAGTCTCTCCACTTTCTATCCTCTCTCAGTTTATCTCCATTCACTTTCTGTTCCCCGGTTTATTTGTCTCTCACGCCATCTATCTCCACACGCTCTCTCTATCTCCAGCTGTGCAGTTGAAGAGCTTGTGAACCCACAATGGGTTGACTGACCTCCATCGGTGTTATAATAATTCGGCAGTTCTCTGATCCACAATAAATACTTTAGGTGCCTGGTCAGATAAGCTGGTGCGGTGACAGGTACATTGCACAATCACCCATTATCTCTTCTTGTTCTTCTCTGACGTACAGCTGCCTTGAAATGTCTGTGCAAACAAAATAGACTGAATGAAATTCGAGCAGTCCAGAAGACATTCATGACGGTGGATTTCAATTAGGATTTAATGAATGATGAGATTCTAGAAAAACCTAAGCAATGAAAGAAAAACAGGGCAACACAAGAAATAGCACATGAATACAACATGTGGCACCAAGTAGGCCTCATGGTATTATTGCTAGATTATCAATCCCGAAAATCAGCTCTTGTTCTGTGGACAAAACAATAATTTTTTTTAAAAGCTGGAATTAAGAATCTACTGATGAGAATGAAATCTTTGCCGATCGTCAGAAAAGAAAAACCATTTGGCTTACTAATATCCTTCAATGAAGTAATCTTGCATCCTCACTCCAGACCCAAAGCAATGTGATGACTCTCAGTCCCGTTCTGAAATGGACTAGCGTGTCATTCAGTTATACCAATCGCTACAAAATCTCAAAGAAATGAAACCGGGTGGACCAACAGTTATCGATCTGATCACCGAAAATGTCAGTTGGAAACATCACTGTCGGACCTGCAAAGTCCTCCTTACTAACACCTGAGGGCTAGTGCCAATATTGGAACAACTGCCTGACAGACTAGTCAAGAAACAGCCTGACATAGTCATGCTCATGAAATTATAACTGACAGAAATACCCCAGAAACCACCATCACCATGACTGGATATGTCCTGGCCCAAGGTCAGGCCCACTCCAGCAGAGGGGGCAGCTCAGTGCGATACATTTGGGAGGTAGTTGCACTGCGAGTCCCCAAAATTAACACCAAACCCAATGAAGTCCCATGACTTTAGATTAAACGTGGGCAAAGCAGCCTTACTGATTACCATGTAACGTCATTCCTCAGCTGGATCAGTACTCCTCCATGTTGAACAACACTTGGAGAAAGCACTGACTGTGAAAAGGGCACAAAGTTTATTCTCGCTGAGGAATTTCAAAGTCAACCACTAAAAGTGGTTTGGCACCAGGACTACCGATCACGCTGGTCGGATCCTAAAGGAGATATCTACTTGATTGGGTCTGCAGAAGGTAGTGAGGGAATGAACGAGAGGGGGAAAAAAACATACCTGACCTCATCCTTACCAATCTACCAACTGCAGATGCATCTGTCCATGACAGCATCGGTAAAACTGACCACCGCACTGTCGTTGAGGAGACAAAGTCTCACAGTCACATTGAGAATAAACAATATAGTGTTGTGTGGCACTATCACCATGCTAAATAGCACAGACTTCAAGCACATCTAGCAACTCAAGTCTGAGTATCCATAAGACGCTGTGGTCCAACAATAGCAGAAGAATAATATCCCAGCACAATCTGTAATCTCATGGCGCAGTATATAAACCACTCAATCATTACCATCAAACCAGAGGATTAACCCTAGTGCAATAGAGAGTGAAACAATGAGAAAAAACTGCTCAAGTATGTTCTGTACATAAAACTTAGGATAAATTCAAACTAGCCAAATACCGCCTCATCAGTCTACCCACCAGCATAAAATAAAGTGATGGAAGGACTCATCACGAGTGCTATCAAGCAGCACCTGCTCAGCAATAACCTGCTCATTGACGCCCAGTTTGGGATCCACCAAGGACACTCAGCTCCTGACCTCACCACAGTCTTTGTTCAAACATAGAAAAAGGAACTGAATTCCAGCACTTGAAAATCAAGGCTGCATTCTTTCAAATGTGGCAGCAAGGAACCCAAGCAAAAAGGATATTTCGAGCAAGTATTTCATTATTGTAGTTATACCTGACAGATAGGAAAACGGTGATTGTTGTTGGAGGTCAGTCATCACACTTCCAGAATATTTCTGCATTAGTCCCTCAGGATAATGTGGACGTAGGTTTGCTCCATGAGCTGGAATGGTCATTTTCAGATGTTTCATCACCATACTAGGCAATATCTTCAGTTGCCCTCGGGATGAAACCTAGGTCTAAACACCTTCGGTTGCTTCATCAATGGCCTTCTCTCCATCAAAAGGTCAGAAGTGGGGATATTCAACGATGACTGCACAATGTTCAGCACCATTTGCAAATGCTCAGTTATGGAAGCAGTCCATGCGTAAAGGCAACAGGATCTGGACGATATCCAGGCTTGGGCTAATAAGTGGCAAGTAACAATCGCACCACACAAATGCCAGACAATGACTATCACCAATAAGAAACAATATAACCACTTGGTATTCAGCAGCATATTTGTCACTAAATTCCAATCCCCACCACACTATCAATACACTTCGGGTTACCAACGACCAGAAACTCAACTAGACTCACCACATAAATATAAGAGCAGATCCAAGGCTAGGAATATTGTGCGTTTAACTCACCTCTTGTCTTCCCAAAGGATGCTCACCATCTACAAGACACAAGTCAGGAGTGAGATGGAATACTCCCCAATTGCCTGAATGAGTGCAGCCACAACGACAATGAAGAAGCTTGACACCATCCAGGACAAAACAGCCCAATTGATTGGCACCACATCCACAAGCATTCACTCCATTCACCACCTATGCTCAGTAGCAGCAGTATGTATTATCTACAAGACAGCAAATTCAATCCTAAAATCACTTCCATCTAGACTGACAAAGGCAGCAAGCTTTGGCGAACACCACCTTCAAACTCCCTTCCAAACCAGTCAACATCCTGAGTTGGAAATATATCACCATTCTTTCACTGTTGCTGGGTCAAACCCTGGAATTCCCTCCCTCGTAGCATTGTGGATCAACTCACAGCAGGTGGACTGCAGTGGTATAAGAAGGCAACTCAGCACCACCTTCTCAAGAGGGTAACTAGGGACGGAAAAGAAATGGTGGGCCCATCCAGCGATTCCCATAACCAAAAACGTAAGTTTAAAAAGTTCCAAGTTGAACACCTTGAGGTAACAGGTTTTCTGATTTGAACATGAACAGGAAAGCAGTGTTTCTGATACTGAACATTTTTGACCTTTTTGTTGTTAGAAAGGTGTTCAGTGTTTCATGGCATATTGTTGCTGAGTGCTGTGATAAATTGCACCAGTTTTATTAAATGTAATATTAGTGTAAGTGGATCGATCCTTCAAAAATACCAGACTGAAAATGACAATCATCGTCGAGACAATGTACTCCCGCCAGATGAGACTCACAGATAGCAGCTTATATTCAACATCTTACTGTGCTACTACTTAACACTGAATCCTCCCACCGTCCATATTACAGGGGTTACCATTGACCAGAAGGTGATTTCAAATCAAAATACAGATACTACGGCTACAAGAGCAGGTCTGCGATTTACAATTCTGCACTGAATACTAGACTGCATGAGAATACAGGCATGCTATATAGCAATAGATTTAGGCAATTCCGCCTATTTCTTCACTCTGAAACTGTCTCATTTTGTCATAGTCTCTAAGACTTGTGGCAATATCTTCTATACTCTAACTATATCAATCTTTGCAGTAATCGCTCAGTTTCAATCAGTTGTGCCACCCCCCCCCCCATTCTTCTAAATTCCATTGAGTACAGACATAGAGCCCTCAACTGCCGCTCGTATGACAAGCCATCATTCCCAGGATAGATCATGTCCAACACCCGTAGACCCTTCCCCAGAACAGCTCACAATACACCAAATCCCGTCTGTCCATAGCCCATTACATTCTCAGCAGTATGTCTCCGCTCTTGTATTCTCACTCTCTTGAAATGAATGTTAACATTGCATTTGCTTTCCTAACTGCCAACTGCACCTGCGCATTAACCGTAAGAGAGGACGATGACTCCAAACTCCTTTTGTGCTTCAGATTTCATGAAGCCTTTTAGAACATAGTGTCTGCCTGTATTCTGCCTACTGAAGTGCATAATCTCACATGTTCCCATATTGTGTTCCATCAGCCATGTGTTTTCTCAGTGTCCTAAACTGTCCAAGTCTTTCTGCAGCCTCCCCACTTCCTCAATATCACCTGCCCATCCAACCATCATTGTATCATCTGCAAACCTAGTAAAACTGCCGTCAGGTAAGATGGTTCACGTAAATGGTACTTCTTGACTACCTAAGGACTATCCAGCATTGAAAATGCACAATGCTCAAGATGCCTGACTCAATTTTGGTTAAAGCAGCATGATTGGAATTACACCTGCAATACCTTCACTCCTTGCACCACTGGCACTGACACCCGGCTCAATATTTTATTTTGAATTTACTGCATTATGGTGACACAGAACTTGATGGCACACGATCCCAGTCTATTAATGGCAATCTGTCTCAATACTGACTGTGTGGTGCTCACACCAACCAATGTCATTGTGTGTTGAAGACGGCAGAGGGAGGTGTGGAGAGGGGATGTCGATCATAAATGACTGTGTGACTATCACTGAGTGTTGACACCAGTCGCGAAAGCCCCAGATATACCTGTGTCTGATGTCACCGCTGCAGGCATGGTCACTCTTTTAGTGAGTCAAATCAAAGAACGTGATGGGCCTGGACAGTGTTCCTGGCTGAGCATTCAGATCCTGTTTGTACCAACCAGCAGAGGTATTCACATACAACTTCAGCCTCTCCTTCCAGAAGCCGAAGTCCCAATCTGATTCAAGAAGGCTATCATCAACCTCGTGAGAAAGCATATGGAACATGCCCTTATAGACGACAATCCAGAGGCTCTGACCTCAATAATCATGTCGTGCTTTGACAGGCTGGTTTGGCCTACACCAACCCCAGTCTCCCAGCCTGACCTGCTGCCCTATAATGTGCTGGCTGATGTAACGGGTGCACAACAGATGCCATATCCGAGCCTGAACGCATCCCTGGAACATCTGGACAACAAGGACACTTACACCAGACTCCTGCTCATTGACTAAAGCTCCACATTCAAAATCATTATCCCTTACAGACTAATCAAAAACTCCGCGACCTTGGTCTCGGTTCCATCCTCTGCAACTGGCTCCTCAGATTTCGGACCCACAATCGTGAAGATAGGTTAAAACCACCTCCTCCATAATAACAATGAACACTAAAGCTGCTGAAGGATGTGTTCTCAACACCCGACAATACTCCCTGTACACCCACGACTGTACCCTCAGCAAACTACTGTCCTCCCTATACACCCATAGCTGTGCCCTCAGTACATTACTGTACGGCCTGTACATCCACGGATGTGCCCTCAACCCCCTACTGTATTCCCTGTACACCCACGGATGTGCCCTCAACCCCCTACTGTATTTCCTGTACACCCATGGCTGTGTCCTCAGCCCTCCACTGTCCTCCATGCACACCCACGTCTGTGCCCTCAGCCCCTTATGGTACTCCAGGTACACCCACGGCCGTGTCCTCAGCCCCCCACTATCCACCCTGTACACCCACGGAATTGACCTCAGCCCCTTAGTGTGTTCCCTGTACACCCACGGCTGTGCCCTAAGCCAACTATTGTACTCTTTGTAAACCCACGGTTGTGTCCTCAGCCGCCTATGTACTCCCTGTACAGCCACGGCTGAGTTTCCAAATTCCAAACAACGCCAGCTACAAGTTCGCTGATGATATCACGATAGCAGTACAGATATTAAACAACAACGTGTCGGAATGTAGAAAGGCGATAGAGAGCTTGGTGGCATGGTGTATTGATAATGACCTCTCTCTCTAATCCGGCAAACGTAAAGGACTGATCACTGACTTTATGAAGAAAGGAGGAGAACACCCCATCTACATCAACAGTTTGAGGGAGTTCAGAGCATCAAGTCCCTCGGAGTGATGATAACTCACAACCTGTTCTGAACTTCTCACATAGGTCTGACTGTCGGGAAGGTTCAACAATGCCTCTCCTTCCTGAGGTGATACAGGAAAATCAGCATGCACTACTTCTCCTGATGCTCCATTGAGAGCGTATTGTCCCGGTGGATAACAGCCAGGTACAGCAACTGCTCTACTCAGCATTGTTAGAAACTACAGAAGGTTGGGTGCACAGCTCTGACCAACACGGACTCCAACATCCCAAACATTGATTCCATTTACATGGCTCGTTGCTGCAGAAAGGCTGCCAACATCTACCCCAGATTACTGAGGGAAGGGAGACAGGAAATAGCTGGGGCATTAACAGATATCTTTGTAGCATCCTTGAACACGGCTGAGGTCGCAGAAAACTGGAAAATTGTTAAACCCCTTGTTTAAGAAAGGTAGTAGGGATAACCCAGTCAATTATGGACTGGTGAGACTCATGTCAGGGGTAGGGAATCTGCCACAGAAGACACTGAGGGATAGGATCTACTCTCATTTGGATGAAAACAGTCTTATCAGTGATGGGCAACATGGTTCTGTGCAGAGAAGGTCATGTCTTAACAACTTAATAGAATTCTTTGAGGAAGTGATAAAGTTGATTGATGAGGGAGATACTGTAGATGTCATGTACATGGACTTCAGGAAGGCGTTTGGTATGTTTCCCCTCGGTCGGGTTATGGAGAAAGTGAAAGTCACATGGTGCGCTAGCTACGTGGAGGCAGAGAATAGTAGGGGGAGGGAGTTTCTCAAAATGGAGAACTGTGACCAGTGGTTCCATTTGAGATGTTTCTGGAAAGATACATGAATGGGCAGGGAACAAAGGGAACAGATCCTTAGAACATCGGCGACAGGTTTAGAGGATTTGGATCGGCGCAGGCTCGGACCACCGAATGGCCTGTTTCTGTGCTGGAATGTTTTGTTCTAACATTATCAAAGACCAACCACACCCCAGTAATGGTCTCCCACAACCTCTTCCATCAGGCTAAAAGATATGGAAGCTTGAAAATACAGAGCAGTTGGCTCATTAAAAGTTTCTTCCTTACTGTTATTCGACTGATGAATGTACTCTTTAATCTCAGATAATACTGATCTGGTTCATGTTGATCTCGCCTCGCGCACGCCATGTGCAGCGTAATCTGCATGCCTCTCAGACATGTTTTACAGTCATTGTTCTGCACATCCTTGCTTACTATGATCAGCCTGTACACCTTGGTACAGGTCAAAGTAAATCCTCATCTTCCTCCCCCAGCTCACTCCGAGCTCTCTGTGGTCCTCACCCCCAGCACCTCCCATTCCCCACCCCAGCACACTGTGACCCCATCCCCAGCTCCCCTATGTGCTTTGTGTCTCACTATTTCTCTCACACTGCCTGTTCCCTTGTATTTTCCTTTTCTCTGTCTTCTATTTCTTTCCCTGAACTTACTATCTCCCCTTCTCCCTGTCCATGTGACTGTTTGTTTCTTGTTTTGTTTCCTTTCTCTGTTTTACTGACTGTCATTCTGTTTCACTTGCTGTGTTCTCTCTCTCCTTATACGTGTCTGTCCATTTCTCCCTCGTTGTGATGGTGATGGCTTTGAAGCATGTGACGGTTCTTTGGTTGGATGTTGGCAATATTGGCTAAATTTCAATTGTTGTCAAAACAGCAACCAGAACTTAGATATCCATTTAATAGCCAATTGCTACATCTTAATATTTTGGAACTGCCTTCTCCACGCTCTGCATACTGGCAACTGAAAGCATTCTATTCATGTGCATAATAGTGTGACGGTAACAGCTCTTCCCAGGACCAGAAGAAACTACAGACGGTTGTGTGCACAGCCCAGACTATCATGGAAGTCAACCTTCCATCCATTTATACTTCTCATTGTGAGCGAAAGGTGGGCAACATCAAATATCTCTCCAAAACCGGTAATGATCTCCTATAACCTCTTCCAAAAGGGAGAAGATACAGAGGCTTGAAAACATGGACCAGCACGCTCAGGAACGTCATCTTCCTTACCTTAATTACACTGACGAATTGACATCTCTAACTTTTCAAATAATATTAATCTTGCGAAAGTCGACCTTGCTTTGCACACCTCCTGTGCAGCTGTAACCTTGAGTGCCACACTCTGTCTAAGTGCCATGTGAGGCTCAAGGTCTTCTCAAGGTCAATCAAATGAGTGAACTAATGCTGGCCCAGCCAGCGATACTATTTCGCATTAATAAATTTAAGAAGATGACGACACTCGGTGAAGACAGACACGTGGGATCAAATCGCGTTAAACGTGATCTTAGATACATACAGATTTCCCTCGGTATCTGAATGTAGAGTGTTCCTACAAAACCTTTCATAAGCTGATATGTCGTAAAGCAAAGTAGCATTAATGTATGTGGGAAAAAATCATCTTTCTTGGTAAAAGTGAAAATCCTCTTCGGATTTCTTTTGGTTAGCGAAAACAGGAGTAATGGAGGTTTTTCGGAAAGGGAAGTGGCAAAAAGCGAATTTTTGAAAAGCAGGGTATACATGTACCGACATGGGCATGATATTCAGGAAGGTGGGAACAGTCAAAAATAAATGAGGTGAACCTCACATTTTATTTCCATTCCAGATGATCATCATTCCATTTGTTTGTTCTTTTTCTTCTATCTCTTTATTTCTCTAACGATTTAACTCCCTCCTCCCTCCCCTTCAAAGCAGACATCCCTCTAACTAACATTATTCACACTATTTTCCAACTGTTTTCAGTTCAGAAAAGCTCCCTAGCAATTTCTGTTCTTTTCTTTGCATTTCTCATGCAATATGAGATCTCCAGCATCTTCTTTTATTTGGTTTAATCTTCAAATGTGTTATTCCATGGGAAGTCGGCATCTCTGCCAGGGCAGCATTTGTTAATCATCACTAATTGTTCTGATTGTGAGGCCATTCCAGAAGCCAATGTAAAATCAAGCACATTGATATGGGTCTGAAGTCACCCTTAACCCAGACGGGTAGGAACATTAGATTTCTTTGCCGCAGGTCATCAGTGCAACAGCAACATTTTCAGAGAAAATGTGGGCTTATGGTTCTTTTTCGTGAAATTCACTTTTATTCCATTTCTTATCATTTTTATTGAAGTTCTGCCATCAGCTGTGGTAGGACTTGAAACAAGTCGCTTGAAACAATGTCTTTCGTTTAATAAGCTTTGCTCCTGAATTACATCCAGCGACATTCCTACTCTGATACATTGTCCTCATCATGAAGTAACGTCCGAGACAAGAACAATTTTGTGATTGAAATACTTGTAACTGGAATAGTGGCCAGAAGAGAGCTTGAAACATAAAGTCTGAATTTTACCAGCGTGCAGACAATGGTTTGTTCAGGCACAGACTGACGCAGAGATGGAGACTGGAGATATTATGAGCTGGTAGTAGACAGGGTTCGTGACAGAGAGAACAAGAGACATAGATCAATTCAGGGCCAAAAGGGATCTTGAGGTTGTCCACAGTTTTGTTCTCAGATGTTTGTAAGGGAGTGGTCTGCATTTCAGATGAATGGAGACTGCAATTTAAATTGAAGATAATAGTTTCTTTCTTTGACAAATATAGATAACAGCAATTGCAATGAAGTTCAAAATTGTTTATGGAAAATGAATGGACAGAGGTAGAAAACACCAACAATAGCGAGAATATGTTAGTAACACACCCTCCACCCCGCCCAAAATAATAATCAGTACCGCTAATGTGCGATATGGTAGAAATTCCCAACAGAGAAAAATGCTGAAAAGTCCCAAGGAAAGCCTCCTCTCCACTGGTGTAATTATCCAGTTCATTATTCTCAGATTCAGATCTGTCCTCTCCACGTCTGTGCAGCTGCTGATCTCGGTTACTGTTGGAGCTGATGCATCGGCTCCTACACTGGGAGAGTGCACTGAGTGAAGCTCCTCACCAATAGGAGAGGGAAACCCTCCAGTGACACAGTTACAATGCATGGAGACTGACATCAATCACAGTCACTGAGCAAACAGTTCTAGCTTTCAATACAGCACATTCAGTTCACAATATATCTGGACTGGACTGGATGCTGGCATCGCTGGCTATTGGTCACATCTCCCATCACTAATTGCTCTAGTGAAGTCATTGTGTTGGAGAATGATGGATGTTTTCTTTTCGCAGGCTAGATGATTCTGTTCTGTTGTACGTTTGCAATGCTGTAACCATCTTACCTCGAATTTGCACCGCTCCACAAAAAAGAAACACAATCAGGACTTTGTTACTGTGCTGATCTCTCCTCCACGGGAAGAAACGCCAGCCAACACACTGTCACTGGGTGCAGTTGCTCTGCACATAGACAGGAAGTGTGGACTTCCTTGAATGTTCCTCTCCCTGCTCTCATAAAGAAACGTTGGACCTTTCATTCATAATATGCTTGAGTAATTAATTTATAGAAATGAAAAAAAAAATTAAAATGCAGCTTTATATGCTATAAAGGAGTAATTTTTACGCTTTTTCTCCTCAGTCCCAAACCAAAAGTGAACTTATTCATTAAGACTTTTGAATTAATGAGTCACGTTTGGCTGGGAGATCGGGCGGAATGGGGGCAGTGGCTGGGGAGACTGCATGGGGAGTACAATGATATTCCACATGTCATCAACACTCTTAACGTCAGATAGAATTAAATATAGTTCATAACAAGGATATTTAATATTTTATATACACACCATTTAATCATTGGGAATACAGATTGAGTAGGGTCAACTCACCTGACGCATTAACATTGATTTCTCTTCATAGCTGCTGCCAGACCTGCTGAGCTTTCCCTCCAATGTCTGTTTTTGTTTGAGGTTGATTATATTGTTCATATCTTGCAGGATGCTTACAATTAAAAACAGATACTAATAACAAAATGCGCCGGGCTATGGGGACAATACAGGAGAATAATATTAGAGCTATCGCTCATTCCAAACTGAAAGGGACAATGGGCTAAGCTTTCACCACCTTTGTTGTAATAATTATATGTTATGCTTTGAAAGCATTTGTAGAGTTGGGAGACAAGCTTGTTCAATGAAGGACACAGAGTGTTCCATCATCAATAATCTATCCCTATTCTTTCATGAAGTTCAGCTGCATCTAAAATATATTTTTAAAAAATCTCCTGAGATTTATAAGATGTTCAGAATTGTTTTTACTTTCTTTCTTAAAGAAGAAGCAGATTTCGGTTGTAATTCAGGTGTCACAGGAATACCAACTGAAATAAAACGAGAAATGACCACATTGTCCAAATATTACCAACTTCAACGTGTAGACCTGTCAAGAAACATGAAATATAGTGATAATGGAAACATGGAATATAAACAGAAATTTGGAGAAACGAAAAAGATGAGGAAGTATTTGCAGAGAGCAACAGAATTGACATATGTCAAATGATGTGACACTGTTCTGAAAAGTCATATTAGAATCAAAGGTCAATTTTTTGCATCTCTGTTCAGATGTTGCCAGATCTACTGAGTTTCGCTCCAGCTCTTTTGATTTCTTTCTTCTTTCTGAACTGTGACAAAGTGTCTGATCTGAATGATAACAACAAAGTTGTTATCTCAGTTGAATCTTGAGTAATTTGTTATGGACATTAAATGAGAAATTACAAAGTTCCTCTGTTTGACAGGGCTCTAAATATCGATGACGTATTGTATTGTGAGAACTTGCGATGAAAATGTTGAAACAAAACAGAAGTTGCTGCAAATACTCAGCAGGTCTGGGAGCATCTGTGCAGAGAAATCAGTGTTAACGTTTCAGGTCCAGTGCCCCTTCCTCAGAACTGATGGTAACACAGAAAATGTTGGTTTATATGCAGAAATTACTGGATGGTGAGTTTGGATGAGAAACCATCACTATTCAAGAAAATCGGGACCTGGAATTCATTCAAAATTAAGAAAGGATTTCTTTTATTCTCTCTTCTATCTTTTGGTCCTTGTTCAGTTTGTAAATGTACTATATATTTCTAAATCTCCATCAAGTGCAGACGGCATGTTTTTTCCTCCCCTACTGTGGTGTTTCAATATTTTTGATTATTTTCCAGTATGTATTTGCTTCCAATTCAAGGTGGACATGAGAATATGGCTTGACCTTCTGCAGTTTGCCCATAATATAGAATTTAATTGAATATTTATCCCCATCACACCCGTTTAATTAAACAAGCAATGCATGAATCTACGTCCATCCTGCAGATGAAAAATTTCGTCAGCTCTGGCTATTGCAGGGAATTTTACAAAGAACAGTGCCATACAAAATGCTAATGTTCCAGTGCAAGATGCCATACCCAGTTTATCCTAATTTATTTACAAGGTTTATAAATAAAACATGCAGAGGGACAGAGTGTAAAAAGGGAATTCAACTCTGTGTCGAAAATGCTATTTGTGGCTCCCTCATAAAATGTGTTAATTGCATCAGTCATAAATTCACCAAAATAGGGAAAGCAAGAAACTGGAATTGTCAAATAATCATCTGAATAACATCTGGAGAACAGGAAGGAAATCACGGCTTGTTTTTGATATTCAGAAATGACGATTGTGAGAATGTGGAGGTGGGGAGCAGTCAAATGATGATCAATGTTATGGATGACACAAAGATGGGCTGGGTGGGTCACAGTCAGGAGGGAAGTGTTAGGCTACAGGAGGATTTAAACAAATTATTCAGATAGCTAGATCAATGGCCTGATGAAATTTAACACCGATAAATTGGGAAGATGCAAGTCAGAAGTAACAAGACAAGTAAGTACTCAAAAGTGAGTATGAAAGAGGAGGGCTAAATTTGCTCGTTTTTTCTTTGCAGCAGGAAAGGTTGAGGAGGGAATCTGGTACAGGTATACAAGAGCATAAGGGGTATGGAGAGGATGAACAGACAATAGCTGTTTTCCTTAGTCAAAGGATCAAAAAATAAAGGACACACTTTTAAAGAGAAAGGGAGGGGTTTGAGAGAGAATTTGTGGAATGTGTACCGAACTGAGAGGGTAGCCTGAATCTGGAATGTGTTGTCTCGGAAGGTGGTTGAGGCAGGTAACCTCACAAACGTTTAAAAAGCCTTTGGATGTGCACTTGCTGGCACATGCGTGATGAGCCTGTTTTTCATTGCATGATTCTTTGCAGTGGCAGCCATGAACACTCTGGTATATTCTGAAACAATAAGCAATGGCATTTGCTGCTTTGTTCCTTTGATGGTACTCAGTAAGGTTCTGTATTACAAAGCAGCAGCATCTCATGCAGCTTCAGCACTTACTCAACCAAAGTCAGCCCAGCCATCTCTGGGAACCTCCAGGGTAATTCACATGCTCTGTGCAAGCATTGGCCAACAACAGCACTGACACTATTCTAGCTGTTTGCCACCATTATTATAGTTACAGCCATAATTTGAACACAGCTTTCCTCCATTATAATAAACACCTCGAGCAATAAGGATGTTGTTTCGCTGAAGCATAATAAATTATTTCCCATGTATTCACTTTGACAAACAGCAAGCTTTCCTGTGTTTTTTTTTCTGCCAGTTGTTTCTCACAGAATTCCCCACCCCACCCTCTTTCCACTTTATCATTTTCTTGTGCACTGTCTGTCTGCTCAACACACCTCACTCCCTCACATCCCCCACACTCTCCATCCTTATTTATTAATCCCTGAAAAACTTGCGCCTAATCTCTATAATTTATTCCAATTCCCAACTCACATTTTGCACTGATTTGATTCCTTCTCTCGGCATGGTCATTAGACTGGCCGTGCCTGATGTCCTATTCACCTCGACCTTCTGCTCAGTTCCTGATCTGCTGCTTTGGTTCTCACTCTCCTGGTTTATTCAAATCCACCTGACTTGCAGTAGCACACCTCCCGACAAGGAAGTTGGTGCTCGTCCAGTTAAGATACAACCTGTACTCTTTGTACAGATTATCGCGTGTCTTGGAAGAGATCGCAATGATCCAACAATCTGAAATCCCCACCCTTGAACGAGCTTGTTAACAACGTGTTAAGATATACTGCCTTCCTCATCCATCCCTCTTTTCCACATGGCACGGTGAGTAATCCAGAGATTATAGAGGATTGTTTTCTCTCTCTGTCTCTGCCTCTCTCTCCGTCTGTCTCTCTCGCTCTCTCTCTCTCTCTCGCACCCACCCACCCCCCAAAAAAACACACACACATTCAGAAGACAGACAGACAGACAGACAGAGAGACACCAAATTACTTTGTAGATGAATACAAATAACCTTAAAATAATGGGAATGATAACTGGAATTAAGGATTTAGTTAAAGCGAGGATGAGAGAAATTGCGCTTCTTCTAGATGTCAGTTTGCTCGCTGAGCTGGAGAGTTCATTTTCAGATGGTTCATCACTGTACTAGGGAACATTATCAGTGAGACTCTGGTGAAGTGCTGGTATTATGTCCCACTTGCTATTTATGTGTTTAGTTTTCCTTGAGTCAGTGATGTAATATCCAGTATTGGTGATTTTATGACCGGTTGTTTTTCTCAGAGAGTGTTAGATGGAATCAAAATCGATGTGTTTGTTGATAGAGTTCCGGTCGGAATGCTCTGCTTCTAGGAATTCTGGTGCGTGTCTCTGTTTGATTTGTCCTAGATGGACCCAGTCGAAATGGTGTACTTCCTCATCTGTATGAAAGGATACGAGTGAGAGTGGGTCATGCGTTTTTTTCTGGATAGCTGTTGTTCATGTATCCAGGTGGCTAGTTTTCTGCCTTTTTTCCAATGTAGTGCTTGTTACAGTTCTTGCAAGGCTTATTCTTCCTGGAGGAGAACTGACAAATATGTGAACTTATAGCGGTGCTCAAAAGTCTGAAATAAAGTTGTAGAGTAAAACAAGAAAACTCTGTTTCCATTAGTTGGCATTACAGCATCAAGGAGTTCTAATCCCAAGATTGTCAACAAAAGAACCAGGTTTGAGATAAGGAAAGACTTCTTTATTGAGAGAGTTGTTAGGATTTGGAATGGACTGCCTGGGAGAGTTGTGGATGAAGATCAAAAAGAGAGCTGGATATGTATTTGGAAATATGAATTTAACAGGCTGCAGAGATAAGGCTAGCAAATGGGAGGGGCTTTGGAGACATTCCTGGAGCTGATGCACACACTCTATCATGTGTCTGATGTGAATAAAAGTCAGTATCAGATTATTTCCCATTGTAAATTCTCGCACATATCTGATTATTTAGTGCAGCATAAGCATTTAAAATGCAAGTATTGCAAGACCATCTTCATTATATAGTCTAATTATTGCTCAGAACATTAATATTTTAAATGTTGAATTCCAAATACGAAAACAAATCTGTCATTGCTTTGGCACAAGTGTCTTTTAAAAGGTCTGACTTTTCACTCACACGATAATATGTTAATTGTTTTTGTTCACTGTCTGCACTTCAAATTAAATAACATTTTTTCTAAAAATTAAACGTTTTCAAATTATTGTTCACTAATATTTGATAACACAAATCATTTATTTAGTTAAATATTCACAGTGCATGTTGAATTATCGCCATTTCTAATTCGCTGGCAAATAGATGAAGCTTATACATTTCAGAGAGACATTAAACTGATTGGTTATGTATAAATGTATAAGAACGCTAATTCTATTTGATTATTCAATCGTTTGCTCACCCTGAACATGTAATCATTGAGAAGCCAACCGCTTTCAAAATGTTGGAGTGACAATGCATTGTTTTGAATCCTAACATTGTGTGTGTTATTCTGATCGCCAGCAGAGTTACATCCATGTTGTTTGTTCGAAATAAAATAACATGTACATTCTTTATTTCTGTGTTAGAAAATCTTGACAGGAGTTTATATTTTTGATCCATAAATATAGAATCAACCTAATTATTTTCAGAGATTATAGTTCAGTTGAATAATCATAGTTGATGTCTTATTTTTGCCTAATTCACTCAACTTAGCAATACATGGGTCACCCAACAGATTGTATCTGAAGAAAAGAGCAGCAAATGACAAGTCAAGAATCACGTTAATAACTGAACTTGGCGGAGCCTGCCTGATGTAGGACACCACACAGACTGGCAGTCAGGTGAATGGAACAATGATCAACATAACTGGAAGTTTTGGGCTAACGTCCCTCCCCAGCTTCCTGATCTTACACATATCACTCACTCAAGCATTCAAAAATTGATAAGAATCCAAAGGCTGGGTGAAACGGAAAACATAGAACAGTACAGCACAGCACAGACCCTTCGACCCTTGACGTCCTGCCAATCTTTTATCCTACTCGAAGATCAGACTAACTGACATACACAGACATGCTGGTCCGGTGACAGGTACAGTGCACAGTCAGCCATTCTTACTTCATGTTCTTTTCTGACGTGCAGCTGCCTTGAAATGTCTGTTCAAACCAAACAGATTGAATGAAATTCAAGCAGTCGAGACGACGTTCATGACTGTGTATTTCAATCAGGATTTAAGGATGGATGAAATTCTAGAATAACATAATCAATGAATGAAAAACAGGGCAACACAAGAAACAACAGTTGAGTACAACATGTGGTTCCAAATAGGCCTCATGGTGTTACTGATAGGTTATCAATCCAGACAATCAGCTCCTGTTCTTTGGACCCAGGTTCGAATCCCGCCACTGCAGATAGTGGAAATTCCATTCAATAATTTGTAAATATCCCTGGAATTATGAATCGACCTATGAAAATAAAATCATTGCCGATTTTTAGAAAAATCCATCTGGATCATTAATATCCTTCAATGAAGGAATCTTCTATCCTCACCTGGTCTGGCTGACATGCAAATCCAGACCCAAAGCAACGTCATTAACTCCCAAACGCTCCCGGAAATAGTCCAGTGAGTCATTCACTTGTACCAATGGTTACAAAGTTTCAAAGAAATTAAAACCAGCTGGACCACCTGGCATGAAACTGTACACTGGAAAAGTCAACATTAGAAACATCACTGTAGAACCTCCAAAGTCTTCCTTACTATCATCTAAGGGGTAGTGCCAAAACTGGGACAACTGCCTTAGAGGCTCTTCAAGCAACAGCCTGACATCGTCATACTCACGGAATCATACCTTACAACAATAACCCAGCCACCACCATCACCATCCCTGGATATGTCCTGCCCCAAAGGCAGGACCATTCCAGAAGAGGGGGAAGCTCAGTGAGATATAGTCGGTAGGTAGTTGCTCTGGGAGTCTCCAGAATTGACTCCAGACCTAATGAAATCCCATGGCTTCAGATTAAACATGGACAAAGAATTCTCTTACTGATTACCACGTAACGTCATTCCTCATCTGAATCAGTGCTCCTCTATGTTAAACAACACTTGGAGAAAGCACTGACTGAGGCAAGGGCACAAAGTGTATTCTGGCTTGGAGATTTCAAAGTCGACCACCAAGAATGGATTGGCAGCAGTACTATTGATCACGCTGGTCAGGTCCTAAAGGACATAGCTACAAGATTGGGTCTGCAGCAGGTGGTGAGAGAAAGAACAGGAGGGAAAAAATCATACCTGACCTCATCCTTAACAATCTACCAACTTCAGACGTATCTGCCCATGACAGTATCGGTAAAAGTCTCGTGGTCAGGTTCAGAATAAATTCTATTGTGTTGTGTGGCACTATCACCACGCTAAATGGCACAGATTTCGAAGAGATCGAGCAACTCAAGACGAGCATCCATAAGACACTGTTGATCATTAATAGCAGCAGCACTGTACTCCAGCACAAACTGTAATGTCATGACCCTCATATCGGCCCATCAACCATTACCATCAAGGCAGAGGATCAACTCTGGTTCAATGGAGAGTGCAGGAGGGCATGCCACGAGCAGAACCAGGAATATACAAAAATAAAATGTTAATCTGCTGAAGCTTCCAAACAGAAATACTTGCGTGCCAAACAACATAAACAGCAAGGGGCAGACAAAACTGAGCTATCCAACAATGAATGTATCAGATTTAAGCTCTGCAGTCCTCCTAATCTGATCATGGATGGTGGTGGATGATCAAACAACTCACTGGAGTAGGGGTCTCCACAACTATCCCCATCCTCAATGATGAAAGATCCCAGAACATCAGTGCAAAAGGTAAGGCTGAAGCTTTCGCAGCAATCTTCAGTCAGAAGTTTCGAGTGGATGATCCATTTCGGCCTCCTCCCGTGGTCCCCATCATTACAGATAGCAGTCTTCAGCAAATTCGATTGACTGATATCAAGAAACGGTTAAAGGTACTGGATACTGCAAAGGCTATAACCCTGATAACATGCCGACAATAGTCCTGAAGACTTGTACTCCAGAACTTCCTGCTTCCCTAGACAAGCTGTTCCAGTACGGTTACAAACAGACAATGGGGAAAACTGCTCAAGTATGTTCTGTACATAAAACGCAGGACAAATTCAACCCGACCCAGTAAAGTGATGGAAGATGTCATCAACAGTGTTATCAAGCAGCACCTGCTCAGGGACGCCCATTTTGTGTTCCACCAGGGTCACTCAGCTCCTCACCTCATCACAGCCTTGGTTCAAACATAGGAAAAGGAACTGAATTCCAGCCCTTGATATCAAGGCTGCATTCTGCCAAATGTGACATAAAGGACCCCAAGCAAAAACGGTATCGCAGGCCAACACTGCGTTATTGGAGTCATACCTGACAGATAGGAAGATGGTCATTGTTGTTGTAGGTCAGTCATCTAAGCTCCAGAACATCTCTGCAGCAGTCCCTTAGGATAATGTTCTAGGTCCAAACGTCTTCCGCAGCTTCAGCAATGACCTTCCTTCCATCATAAGGTCGGGAGTGGGGATTATCCAGGCTTGGGCTGACAAGCTGCAAGTAACATTCGTGCCACACAAATCCAGACAATGATCATCATGAATAAGAAGCAACATAACCACTTGTTATTCAGCAGCATTATCCCCACTAAATTTCCCCACTATCAAAATCCTGGGGCGTATTATTGACCATAAACTCAACTGGACTCGTCACAGATAAGGGCAGATCAGAGGCTAGGGATACTGTGCAATTAACTCACCTTCTGACTTCCCAAAGCCTGTCCAACATTTACAAGGCACAAATCAGGAATAAGATGTAATAATCCTCACTTGCCTGACTGAGTGCAGCCCCAACAACACTAAAGAAGCTTGGCACCATCCAGGATAAAGCAGCCCATTTGATTTGTACCACATCCACAGGCTTTCACTCCCTCCACCACGGTCTCTCAGGAACAGCAGTGCGTAATATCTAATAGACACAATGCAGAAATTCCACAAAGATCCTCAGAGAGCTCCTTCCAATTTCACGAACACTTCCATGTAGACTGACAAGGGCAGTAGACTTTTGGGAACGCCACCAACTTCAAATTCCCCTCCAAACCAGTCAACATCCTGATTTGGAAATATATCGCAGTTCCTTCCCTGTTGCTGGTTCAAAACACCAGAATTCCCTCCTTAATCACTAGTGGGTCAACGCACAGCAGGTAGATTGCACCAGTTCGAGAAGGTAGCTCACCACCACCTTCTCAAGGACAACTCGGGACGGGCAAGAAATGCTGGGCCCATCCAGTGTTGTCCACATCCAAAAAAAAATTTTGTAAAATAAATATTTCCAAGTTGAGCATCTCGTTGGGACAGATTTTCTGATTTGAACACGAACAGGAAAACCATGCTTCTAATCGTGAATATTTTAGACTTTTTCTGTTATTGGAAAGGTGTTCCGTATTCGATGACATATTGTTGCTGAGTGCAGTGATAAATTGCACCTTTTTAGTTAAAATCAACAATACTTGTGTAACAGGCTCAATCCTTCAAAATGACCAGATTACAAATGACAATCATAATAGAGACAATGTACTCCCGCCAGGTGAGACTCACAGATAGTAGCTTACATTCAACAGATTAGTGGACTACTGGCTACAATGAATTCTCCCACTGTCTGTATCACAGGGGTTACCACTGACCAGAACGTGAAGTCAAATCAACATATAATTACAAGAGCAAATCAGGGACTTACAATTCTGCACTGTGCTGTTTAAGCATTGTCTCTCTGTCTAGTGGAAATATGTTCTACACACTGACTGTATCAATCTTTGCCGTCATCGATCAGTTTCAATTCGATGCCCCCCCCGCCCCCCCCCCATTCTTCTAAGTTCCATCGAGTACACACACTGCCGCTCATATGACAAGCCGTCATCCCTCAGCAGTTCACAATATGCCAAATGCCGTCTGACCATTGCCCATTATATTCTCAACAGTATGTCTCCTCTCTTGTATTCTTGTTCTCTTGAAATGAACGTGAACATTGCATTTGCTTTTGTAACTGCCAACTGAACCTGCACATTAACCATAAGGGAGGGCGAGTGCTTCAAAATCCTTTTGTGCTTCAGATTGAATGGATCCTATTAGAACATAGTGTCTGCCTCTATTCCGCCTATCAAAGTGCATAATCTCACACGATTCCATATTGTTTTCCATCAGCTACATGTTTTCCCACAGTCCAAAACTGTCCAAGTCTTTCTGCACCCTCCCCACTTCCTCAATATCATCTTCCCAGCAAACCATCACTGCATCATCTTCAAACTTAGCAAAACTGCCCTCAGCTCCTTTGTCCAATTTGTCCATACATAATACATTTCCTGGCTCCCTAAGGACTGTCCACCATCTACAAGGCACAACACTCAAGGTGCTTGACTCCATTCATGTTGAAGCAATGGCTTGAGTGGAATTACACCTGCAAAGTCTTCACTCCCTGCTCCACTGACTCTCAGTAGAAGCACACCCTGCCCTGTTTTGTGGTGAGTTTACTTCATTATTGTGCACAATCCCAGTCTATTGATGGCATTCTGTCTGGACAAACTGTGTGTTGATGACGATGGAGGGAGGTGGGGGAAGGAATGTCTGTGATGAATGATTGTGTGACTGCCAGGTTAAAACCTGCCCCGACAGCCCCGGATGTATCTGTGCCCGCTGTCACCACTGCAGACATGATCAGTCTTCTGGAGAGTCAAGGCAAGAGAAGCGACAGACCTGGACAATGTTCCCGGCTGTGTACTCAGAGCCTATGAGGACCAACTGGTAGAGGAATACATATACAACTACAGCTTCTCCCTCTTACAAGCTGAAGTCCCAATCCGCTTCGAGAAGACCACCATCATCCTCGTAAGTGAGAAAGCACATGTAACGTGCCTTAATGACTACCGCCCAGTGGCTCTGACCTCAATAAACATGGAGTGATTTGAAAGGCTGGTTATGGCCCACATCAGCTCCAGTCTCCCAGCCTGACCTGATCCCTTATAATTTGCCTACTGATGTAACAGGTCCAGAACGGATGCCATACCCCAATCCCTGCACTCATCCCTGGGATATCTTGACAACAAGGACACTTACACCAGACTCCTGCTCACTGACTACAGCTCCACCTTCAATATCGTTATCCCCTCCAGACTGATCTCAAAATTCCGTGACCTTAGTCGTGGCTCCACCCTCTGCAACTTGATCCCCCGGTTTCAGACCCACAGACCACAATCTGTGGAGAGAGGTATCTGTACCTCGACCACAATCACACTCAACACTGGGTACCCCAAGGATGCATTCTCAGCCCCCTACTGTACTCCCTGTACACACACGGCTGTGTCCCTCAGCCCCCTACTGTGCTCCCTGTACACACACAGCTGTGTCCCTCAGCCCCCTACTGTACTCCCTGTCCACACGCGGCTGTGTTGCCAAATTCCAAACAACGCCAGCTGCAAGTTCACTGATGACATGCCCATGTAAATCCTGCTTTTCAAAAGTTCGCTTTTCCCCACTTCCCTTTCCAAATGACCTACATTAGGGCCTGTTTTCGCTAATCAAAACAAATCCAAAGAAGATTTTCACTTTTACGAACATTGCCGAAATTTTTCCCATACAAATGAATGCTTCTTCACTTTACACCATATTGGCTTATGAAAGGAACACTGTACTTAAAATCGGAGAGCAGTTACCATGTCACACGAATAGAATGCTTTCAGTTGCCAGTATACAGAATAACAGTAAAAGATACAGCTCATTCTAAGCTGGAAGAGACAATGGGTTGAGTTTCCTCAACCTTTGCTGTAATAATTGTGTGAAATGTATTGAAAGCATATGGAGGGGGCGGCGGGGGTGGGAGACAAGCTTGATCAATAAAGGGAAACCTGTATATGTCTAAGACAATGTTTAAAGTGATTTTATCTCCCTGTCTCTCTGCCCTGAACGGTGGTCATCTTCTTACATTCGTTAATGGGATATGGTTATCACTGGCTGGGCCAGCATTACTTCACTTTTCTAGCTGCTCTTGAGAAGACTGTGAGCCACTGTAGTCCACGTGTTTTATTTGATTTGATTTGATTTACTTTAGTCAAATGTACAATGGAAAGCTTTGCTTTGTGAGTAGTGCAGGAACGTGATAGTAGACAAAAAAAACACAGCTCATGAAATACTTCAACAGAGTGAGTCATATAAGGTTACAGCTGCACAGGACATGCGCAAAACAAGATCGCTGTTAGCAAGACTAGTATTATTTGAAGTTAGAGATGTCAATTCGTCAGTCTAATTACGGTAGGGAAGAAAGTGTTCCTGAGTATGCTGGTCCATGTTTTCAAGCCTCTCTATCTTCTTCCTGTTGGAAGAGGTTGTCGGAGATCATAACCGGTTTGGGAGAGTTTTTTTTATATTATCAGCCTTTCGGTGACAATAAGAAGTATAAATGGATGGAAGGTTGCTTTCCGTGATGGTCTGTGCTGTGCACATAACCGTCTGTAGTTTCTTACGGTCCTGGGCAGAGCATTTACCATATCACAAGAATAGAATGCTTTCAGTTGCCAGAATGCAGAATAACAGTAGAGATACAGCTCATTCTAAGCTGGAAGAGACAATGGGTTGTGTTTCCTCAACCTTTGCTGTAATAATTCTGTGATATGTATTCAAAGCCTATTGGGGGTGGGGGGGGGGGGAAAGACAAGCTTGTTCAATAAAGGACACAGACTGTTCCATCAACAAAAATTGATTCTTATTATGTCATGGAGTTCAGTTGCAAGGAAAAGTGTTTTAATACAGTGGTTTTCTGAGATTTACAGGATATTCAGAAACATGTTTTTTTTCTCTTTGAATCTTATACAAGAAACAGATTTCAGCCTTAAGACACGTGTCACAGACACACCAACTGTAATAGGACCACAGTGTCCAATAATAACCAAGGTCAACATATGGACCTGTCATGAAACATGAGATACAAACTGAAAATGGTGGAGAAACGAAATAAAAACATGAAGTATCTGCAGAGGGAAACAGAGTTAACATATTGATTATGATGTGACATTTCTGAAAAGTCAACGGTTAATTCTATGCATCTCTGCTCAAATTCTGCCAGATTTGTTGAGTTTTGCTCCAGCTCTTTCGATTTCTTTTTCTTTCTGAACTGCGGCAAATTGTCTGATCTGAACATTAACAGCAAAGCCCCTGTCTCACTTGGATATCGAGTAATTTGTTGTAGACATTAAATGAGAAATTACAAAGTTCCTATGTTTGACAAGGCTCTAAATATTGATGACGTATTGGATTGTGAAAACGTGCCATGGAAATGTTGAAACAAAAACAGAAGTTGCTTCTAAAGCTCAGTAGGTCTGGCAGCATCTGTGAAGAGAAATCACAGTTAACGTTTCAGGTTCAGTGACGCTTCCTCAGAACTGACGGTAGCTAGGAAAATGTTGGTTGATATGTAGAAGGGGCTGGACAGCTGTTAATGGAGATTGTTAGTGGCGAAACATAGAGGGTGTGTAACGGAAGGTGATGTGAGAACTAGGCCTGGTGTATTATTGGTCGGGGGCGAGGACATTGGGGAGTTCAGGGCCGAAAATAATTGAACTTTATTTTGAGTCTGAAGGGCTGTCGGTTCCTTACACGGTAAATGAGGTGTTGTTCTTCCAGTTTGCATAGACTTTTCCTGGAACACTGCAGCAAGCCTGACACAGAGATATTGGCCAGGGAACAGGATGCGGTATTAAACTGGCAGGCTACTGGAATCTCAGGATCATTTGTATAGGTACACTTTGGATGTTCAGTGAAGCTGTCACCCAGGCTACCGTTAGTTTCCCCAATGTAGAGAAGACCACATTGTGAGAAGCGAATCTTGTAGACTAATTGTGGGAAATGTTGGTAAGGTGCTGCTTCATCGGTACGGTGTGGTTGGGCCCTTGGATAGTGCGAAAGGAGGACAGAAGTGCGAGCATGTTACACTTTTGGCAGGGGCAAGTGAAGTGGGCCTGTGGTGGGGGTGAGGGTGGGGTAATGGGAGTGAATAAAGAGTGAACCAGGGTGTCCTGGTCCCTCCAGAAGGTGGACAAGGGAGAGGAGGGAAATATGTAACTGGTGATGGCACCTTGCTGGTGGTGGGGGAAATGCAGCTGTTGATCCAGTTCATGCTGGTGGGATGGTAGCCAGGACAAGAGGATTTCTCTCGCTGTTGCAGGAAGGTAGAGAGATGGTGAGAAAAGAAATGGAAGACGTAGGTCAGACCTGGTTGAGGGCCCTCTCGAGAACAGTGCTGGCAAATTCTCAGTTGAGGAAGAAAGTGGAAATTTTGGAAATTGACATCAACAGAAGCAATGCGGTGGAGACAGAAAAATTGGTGGAATGGAATGGAGTATTAGCAAGAAACGGGTTGTAAGGGTGTATACTCCAGGTAGCTGTGGGAGTCGGTTGGTTAATACTGGATATTAGTGGCCTGTCGATCCCCAGAAATGGAAACAGAGATGCCGAGGAAAGGAAGAGATGAATCAGATAAAGATGAGGTGAAAGTGAGGGAGGGATGTAAATTGGAAGTGAAATCGATGTTTTTTTTCAAATTCAGGACAAGAGAGAGAAGCAGAATCGATAGTATAATCTATGCAGTGGAGAAAGAGTTGTGGATGGGTCTGGAACAGAAGTGGAACAGGGAATTGTCTACGTACCCCTTGAAGAAACAGGTATGACTGGAGCCCACGTGTGTATCCATGCACCCCCTCTGTGTGGCAGGAGTAGGCTGAAGCAATGGGTCTGCCCGGGCAGTTCTGTTTGTGGATTTTCAGGAGGAGATCGAAGTGAGCTCTGCATCATCAGAGGACCATCAGCATGGGGACCGTTAGGTGGGGGAAGTACGGTGTGAATGACTAGATGAAATGTGGTCAATTATCATAGTTGATACAATGGCCTGATGTGCCATGGTCGGGTCATGGTCCAGCAGGTGATATGAGGAGATAACTGAGAGCTGGCCCTCAGTCTCTGCAATGTAGAGGTCAGTCCACCAGACTACAGCAGCATCACACTTACCAGCACAGGCTGAATAACAAAGTCAGGTTTGGATCAAAGCACACGGCATACAGCCTGTTCAGAGGGTGATTTGTTGGATTGGGTGACGGGATGCAGATAAATTAAGACAATCAATGTCACATCGAACATTCTCAATGAACAGATTGAGTTCAAGCAAACAGCAGAGGGAGAGGTCCAGGTGGAGGAAGAGTATTGGAGCTCGGCGAAGAGTCTGTGGAACAGGGAACAGAATCTTTGCCCAAAGAAATGGGCATCGAGGAGAAGATTGTGGGAGAAGAGTTCAACGTCATGCCGTACCCGAAATTCATTAAAGTCAGGGCACAGCGGAATAACGCTGAGACCATTGTTAAGTACAGAACATTCAACATCAGAGTGTGGAAGGGTAGGAGGGAGGGTGAAGATACAACAGGAGGTGCATTTGGGGGAGGGGATGCAGTCAGAGTGCAGGGCACGGGTGGGGAGTCAGGTTCCAAGGGGTCATAGGCATCTCTGTGTTATTGCATCTTGTGCACCTCATATATCTGATAAGCATGGCGAATGAGCCGGAGAAAGAAATAGAACTGGGGAGTGGTGCAGCCTTGAGCCAATGAGATGTGATGCTGTTGCACAGATAAAATGTTGATATCACTGACACTGCAATCACATGATCAGTCCTCAGGAAGTAACTGAATGAAAATGAAAGTAATCTTATTGTAATGCCCTGATTTCATTGGAGTGACACTCAATCAGCAAAGTCTTACTTTTCTGAGATTTTAAACAAAACTGAAAACATAATAAATGTTGATGTTATCAACAGGACAAAGTCATCCATGGCTTTGGAAGGTATTAGCAAGGGCAGAGTTTATTTGTCATTCTCAAAAGCTCTGGGGAAGGTGTCATCGTTCAGTGAGGAAATTACCAGGACAGAATTTCCTCTGATTCCCATTGACCCCTGTTTACTCAGGGTCCGTGATGCCACATGAATCAAATCCTACTTTGATGCAAGGGACGTTACTCTGATCTCACCTCAAAAGAGATAAACTGTTAAAATAATAAAAAGCAAAAGTGTAAAACACGGCTTGTTTGAACAATGTGCTCACTGTACTCACAATGTTTAAGGGATAAATGATGCATGGACTTCTGATTTGAGGAAAGGTTCATCCTATTTGTCATGAGGCTGTTTGGTTATGCACTGTGACACAGAGACAGAAAGATACACGACTCTGGACCATGGGGAACAAAACCATCCTGTTCACGGTGTATCTGACAGTGACAGACACATACTATTGTCTGTTCCGATTGGACATTGATCATCCCAATCTCAACATTCACTGATGATCAATAGCAGAACAGAAGCCAGTGGCTCCCATCATCCCAGTTGGAAAGCAAAAAGGGAATGCGATGGCCAGATGAAGTGGGAGTTACTGGGGAATTGGTGTAACTTACGGTGGGAGTGACAGGAGGAGGGTGTAAAGGGAAATCATCAGTGGAAGAGCATGTAGCAGCAGAAAGGGTAGTGCAAGGAAAGTAGGAGTGTGAGGAAAGAGTAGGATGAAGGAGGAAGAATGACGGATGAAGTTTTAGTGACAAGGAAAATCTTGTTTTTGGGGAAGTGGGATTGGATGCGAAAACATCACTGTTCAGAAAAATGAGATCAGGTTTCCATTCAAAATTAAGAAAAGATTTCATGTTCTTTCTTTTCTATCACTTGATTCTTGTTAAGATGATACATGTACTCTATCTTTCTGTATCAAGTGCAGAGGATTTTTTTTTTCTTGTCTTGTGTGGTGTTTCAACATTTTTGATTTTTCTTTACAGTATGTATTTGCTTCCAATTCAAGGTAGACATGAGAATATGATTTGATCTCCTTCAGTTTGTCCATAACATAGAATTTAATTGAGTATTTATCCTCATCACACTAGCTGATTTAAACAAACAATGAATTAGTCTGTGTCCATCCTGCAGATGAAAAATGTCTCCAGCTCTGGCTATTGCAGTGCCTCCAAAAGGTTAATGTTCCAGCGCAAGATGCCAAACCCTAGTTCATCCTAAATTATTTACAAGCTTTATGAATAAAACATGCAAAGTGTAAAAGATGAATTCAACTCTGTGTCAAAACTGTTATTTCTGGCTTCCTCATAAAAGATGTTAACCAAATCACTCTGTAAATTGACCAAAATAAGAAAAAAACAGAGACTGGAATTCTCAAATCTTCCTCTGAATAACATCTGGGAAACAGGAAGGAAATCACAGTTTGTTTGTGATATTCATAAATGACGATGGTGAGCATGTGGAAAATGGGGGTGGGGGGGGTGGGCAGTGGAATGCTGACCAATGTTGTGGATGACACAAAGCTGAGCTGAGTGGCTCACAATCAGGAGAATATAAATAGATTATTCAGATAGCCAGATCAATGGCCGATGAAATGTAACACTAATAAATGTGGGATGATACATGTCAGAAGTAATAAGACAAGTGAGTACTCAAACTACGAATGGGTAGGGCTAAATTTGCTTGTTTTTTCTTTGTAGCAGGGAAGGTTGAGGTGGGAACCTGCTACAGGTATACTGGAGTATAGGGGTATGGAGAGGATGAACAAACTGAAGCTGTTTCCCTTAGTGAAAGGGTCAAAACAAAGGAACGCATTTTAAAAATGAAAGGCAGGGATTTGAGAGAGGATTTATGGAATGGTGGTATGAATCTGGAATGCATTGTCTAGGAGGGTCGTTGAGGGAGGTAACCTCACAAACGTTTACAAAGCCTTTGGATGTGCACTTGCTGGCATGGATGTGATAGGCCTTTAATTCGTTTCATGATTCTATGCGTCGGCAGCCATGTATGCTCTAATATATTCTGAAGCAATAAGCAATGGCAGTTGCTGGTTTGTTCCTTTGACTGGACTCAGTAAGTGGCGAGATCACAAACCAGAATCAACTCATGGAGTTTCAGCCCTTTCTCCACCTACAGCATCCAAGCCATCTCTGGGAACATCCAGGGTAATTCACATGCTCAATGCAAGCATTGTCTAACAACAGCACGAGCATTTTTCCAACTGTTTACCACCATTATTGTAGCTACAGCAATGTCATGGACACAGATTTTCCTTCAATATAATGAAGACTTCTAGCTATGAGGGTACTATTTCTCTGAAGCATAATAAATTACCTCCCAGATATTCACTTTGATAAAAAGCAAGTTTTCATGTGTTTTGCTGCCAGTTATTTATCACAGCATTCCCCACTCCACTCCATCCCTTCAATATATACCCTTTAATATTTTCTTGTGCACTGTCTTCCTGATCTCTCACACCTCAATCCCTCACATACCCCATACTCTCCATCCTCATTTGTGAATCGTTGATAAACCTGAGCCTCATCTCTATCATTTATTCCAACTTCCATCTCACAATGTGAACTGATAGGATTCCTTCCCTCAGCATGGTCATTAGACTGGACATGCCTGATGTGCTATTCATCTCGACCTTCTACTCAGTTTCTGACCCGCTGCTTTGGTTACCAAACTCCTGGTTTATTAGTTTAAATCCATTCGACATGCACTAGCAAAGCCCCCCAAAAGGATGTTGTTGCTCCTCCAGCAATCTGTCTTTTTTGTACAGGTCCCACCAGACCTGGAAGATTTTCCAATAATCCAAAAATCTGAAACGATCAACCCTGAACTAGCTTTTTAACAACATGTTAAACTATACCGCCATCCTAATCCTTACCTCTTTTCCATATGGCACGGGGAGTAATTCAGAGATTACTGAGGATTGTTCTGTCTCTCTCTCTCTCACACACACGCACTCACACACACACAATCTGACAGACTCCATATTACTTTGCAGAAGAATACCAATAACTTTATAAATAATCAGAATGATAACTGGAATGAAGGATTTAGTTAAAGAAAGGACGAGAGAAATTACATTTCTTCTGGATGTCAGTTTGAGTTGGAGAGTTCATTTTCCGATGGTTCATCACTCTCCTACTGAACATTATCAGTGAGTCTCTGATGAAATGCTAGTTTTATGTCCCACTTGCTTTTTAAGTGTTTAGGTTTCTTTGAGTCAGTGATGTAATTTCCAGTATTGGTGATTTCATGCCTGGTCCTTTTCCTCAGAGAGTGTTCGATGGAATCAAAATCGATTTGTTTGTTGATAGAGTTCCGGTTGGATTTCCATGCTTCTAGGAATTCTCCTGCGTGTCTTTCTTTGCCTGGTCCTAGATGGATGTGCAGACCCAGTCAAAATGATATACTTCCTCATCCGTTTGTAAGGACCTAGTGATCGTGGGTCATGTCTTTATTCTGGTTAGTTGTTGTTCATGCATCCAGGTGGCTCGTTTTCTGCCTGTTTTTCCGATGTAGTGTTTGTTACAGTTCTTGCAAGGCTTATTCTTCCTGGAGCAGAACAGACAGAGATGTGAACTTGTAAAGTTTGAAGAAAGTTGCAGAGTAAAACAGAAAACTCTGTTTCTGTTAGTTGGCATTACAGCATCAAGGAGTTCTAATTTCAAAATGGTCAGCAAAAGAGCTGGGACTGAGATACATAAATACTTCTTTATTGAGAGAGTTGTTAGGATTTGGATTAGACTGCCTGGGAGAGTTGTAGATGACGATTCAATAAAGAATTGGATATTTATTTGTAAATTATAAATTTAATGGGCTACAGAGATAGGGCTGGCAAATTGAAGGTGCTTGGGAAACATTACTGGAGCTGGTGCACACACAGTGGCTAATGGCCTCCTCCTGTACTTTAAAGGCTTATACTCTACCATGTGTCTGATGCAAATAAAAGTTAGTATCTGATTATTTCCTGTTTTAAGTGCTCGCAAATATCTGATTATTTGGTTCAGGATAAACATTTAAAATGCAAATATTGCAAGGTCAGTCTCATTATGTAGTCTATTTATTTCTCAGAACATGAATATTTTAAATGTTATGTTCTGATAATGAAAACAAATATCTCATTGCTTTGGCATGTATCTCTTTGAAAAGGTCTGACTTTTCCCTCACACCAAAATATGTCCATTTTTTTTTCACTGTCCACATTTCATATTAAGTCGCATTCTTTCTAAAAATCGGAAGTTTTCAAATTATTGTTCGCTAAAATTTGATAATGTAATCATTCACAGTGCATGTTCAATTATTGCTATTTCTAAATGGCTGGCTATTAGCTGAAGCTCGTACATTTCACTGAGAAATTTAACTGATTGATTATATATAAATGTATAAGAACGCTAATTCTATTTGATTGTCCAATCGTTTACTCACTCCGAACATGTAATCATTCAGAAGCCGACCATTTTCAAAATGTTGGAGTGGCAATGCATGGTTTTGAATCCTGACATTGAATGTATAATTCTGATCATAACAGTTACGTACCATGTTCTTTATTCAAAGTAAAATAAAATGTGCATTCTTTATTTTTGCGTTACAAAAAATTGATAGGAGTTTATACATTACTCCCATAAATACAGAATCGACCTAATTGTTTTCAGAGATTATAGTTCAGTTGAATAATCATACTTCATATCTCATTTTTGCCCAATTCACGAAACATAGCTAACAGTTGATTATTGTTCGGGTCAGTAAACTCAACACCTTGCAATGAGCTACGCTACAAAATGGCTTCCAAAAGATTTTGAATCATTTAGTGTTACTGGAATTCACAGTTGCATGTGATGCTGAGTGACACACTGACCTGCTCCTAAATCTGTGCAAAGAGTTTCTAACCTGGGTCAGGGCAGTCAGTCAAACATTTCTTCACAACAAATAATTTGGAATCCACCCTGGGAAAGGTTGGAGCTCGCTAACAGACTATCACTGGTCTCAGTGTAGCTACAAATAATATCCAAATTAAATATCAATGGCTGATCAGAAACCAAGTTTTAAAAAACCATCTTCAGTCAGAGCCTGGCCCGTTGGGCAGATGTGTCGACATGCAGTGTCAGAATCACACCGCACAACTTACTGATGTTGCTGACACCTGGCCTACCTCCCAAACCCCATATTTCTACACCCTGGACCGGATGCTGGGAAAAGACGTTAAAAAGTTGACAGTCTGATGCACTGTCTTGAGTCTCACAAAGAAACCTCTGAAACCATACCCAATAAATGTCACCTTCATTATCACCAGTATCAAAATGAAATTTTACATCTCTGTGGATGGCCAGAGATTAATACATGGTTCACCAAACAGAATATATCTGAAGAAAACAGCAGGAAATGGCAGGCCAAGAAGCACGTTAATAACTGAACTTGGCGGATTCTGTTTGGTGTGTGGTTACATACACATATTGTACTGGCACTCAGGTGACTGTAACAATGCACAACGTAAATGTAAGTTTTGACCTAACACCTCGTCAAAGCTTCCTGATCTCACACACATCACTCCCTCACACACTCAAGAATTGAGAACCTACAAGCTTGGTGAAACAGGAATCATAGTACAGGCCCTTAAGCCCTTGACGTCCTGCCGACATTTTATCCTGTTCTAAGATCAGACTAACCTACATACCTTTCATTATACGATCATTCATGTGCCTATCCGCACACCCACACTCTCTGCATAAAGAACCTACCTCGGACATCTCCCATAAATATTCCTCCAATTACCTTAAAATCATGCCCCCTCATCATAGCCATTTCCGTCCTGGGTGAAAGTTTCTGGCTATCCACTCTATCTATGCCTCTAATCATCTTGTCCACCTCTATCAAGTCATGTTCCATTCTTTTTCGTTCCAACGAGAAAAAAACCTAGTTCCCTGAATTTTCTTTGCAAGACCTGCCCTCCAGTCCAAGCAGCGTCCTGATACATTTCCTCAGTACACTCACTAATGCTTCCACATCTTTCATATAATGAGGCGACCAGTACGGAATGCAACATTGTAAGTGTGATCTCACCAGGGTTCCATAGAGCTGCAGCATAACCTCACGACTTAAACTCAACCCCCATGCTAATGAAAACATCATCCGGCTTCTTAAGAACCTTATCAACTTGGGTGGCAACTTTGTGGGAGCTATGACATGGATCATCAGATCCCACTGTTACTCCACAATGTATGAATCCTACATTTAACCGTGTATTATGCATTCAAATTTGACCTTTCAAACTGAATTGCTTCACAATTTTCCAGGTTAAACTCCAACTGTCTCTTATCAGCCCAGTTCAGCATCCTGTCAATGTCCTGTGCAAACTACAATACCCCTCCACACTACCCACAATTCCACCATACTTTGTTAATTTGAAAAACTTACTAATCCACCTTCCCTCTTCCTCATCGAAGTCATTTATAAATATCACAATCAGCAGAGGCCCCAGAACCGATCCCAATGGAGCACCAATGGTCACCGAGCTCCAGACTGAATACTTGCCATTTACCATCCCCCTCTGTCTTCTATGGACCAGTCTATTCTGCATCAAGACAGGCCGGTTTCCCTGTATCTGATGCGTCCTTACTTTCTGAATGAACCTACCATGGGGAAATTTACCAAACGCCTGGTGAAAAACCATGTACTCCACATCCACTACTCTCGCTTCTTCAATGTGTTTGATCCCATCCTCAAAGAATTCAGTAAGGTTTGTGAGGCATGACCTGCCCCTCACAAAGCCATGCTGACTATTTCTAACCAAACTATGATTTACAAGTAATCATAAATTCTGTCTCTCAGAATCCTCTCCAAACCTTTGCCCAATGCTGATGCAAACTGACTGGTCTGTAATTCTCTGGATTAACTTTATTCCATTTCCTGAACAAGGGAGTAACATTTGCCTCCCTCCAATCATCTGGCATGACTCCAATGGAGAGTGAGGATGCAAAGATCATCTCCAAAGGTGCAGTAATCTCTTCCCTCTCTTCCTGTTGTAAGCCAGGGTGGATCCCATCTCCCCTAGGAGATTTATCTATCCCTGTGTGTGTATTTCAATCAGTCTGTCCTTCACCTCACCATGTCTACTCACTGTCCAACTATCTGATTGACTGCTTTCCATTTCCGGGCTCTATACAGTGCTGCTTTCCTGAACACATTGTTCCCTATAACCTGTTAATCATGGAATGGAAAACATGGGAAGGCACCAATGCCTTCCTGATGAAAGGCTGATGCCCAAAGCTTTGACTCTCCTGCTCCTCAAATGCACCTGATATGTTGTGCTTTTCCAGCGCCACACTTTTTGACTCTGATCACCAGCATCTCCAGGCCTCACTTTCTCCATTACAAAGGGCTGTCCCCTCTGCACACTGAGCAGGCAATTAATCAGCAGAAACTCGCTGTATTTAGAGCTGACCATTCAGTTCTGGAAAGTTGCATTTGATAAATACATTTACTGAAAACAAAATTCCTATTCAACAAATATTCATTCAGTCCCAGAGTTTTGGTTCATGAATTAGGCAGCTTGATAACGAGCAGTCAATGACTGAAGAACTCCGAAGTACAGAGTATTCTAGGTGATATATTCCAGGCTGGATGTGCTTTCCCTTAATGTTGGCTATGTTATCGGACAGACAGATGTGATAAGGGAACGCAGTGACACGTGGAATTGTCACATTTTTGCCATTACAGAGATGTGCTTGAGGGAGGTCAGGGCTGACAACTGAATATTCTGCGGTGCAAGAACTATAGGCAGCACAGGAGAGGGGTAAAGGAGGAGGTGGTGATGCATTATTAGTCATTATGGAGTCAGTTTCTGCAGTAAGAAGGGAATTAAATCGGAAAGAGAAGCTTAAAGCAGGTACAAATTGAGCAGGTCAATGGAGGCAACTACCATATGTGTTGGGCTAAACTTAAAACGGAAGTAGAAGCGTAAATATGATGCGTGATAAAACATTAGCGGGTAGTATGAGCGGGTGAGAGAAATAGGGAGTAGTATATGATTTGGGCGGGTCTTAGAGATATAGGGAGGGGTGTAGGGTTTGGAGTGGATTAGAGGGATAGGGAAGCGTGCAGGGTTTGAGAGAGTTGTGGAGTAGTATAGGGTTTGAAGGAGGTTGGAGAGATAGAGAAGGGTTACGGATTGGAGGGGGTTAGACGGATAGGGAAATGTGTAGGTTTGGAGGGGTTAGAGAGATAGGGAGGCATGCAGGGTTTGAGAGAGATATGGAGTAGCATAGGGTTTGGAACAGGTTAGTGAGATAGGGAAGGGTGTAGGGATTGGATGTGATTAGATAGATAGGGAAAGGGTTTGGTGGGGTTGAGTAAGTAGGGAGAAGTATTGGGTTTAGAGGGTTCAGAAATATAGGGAGGAGAGCAGGGTTTAGAATGGGTTAAGGAGATAGAGTGTGGTGCAGGGTCTAGAGTAGGTTGAAGAGATAGGGAAGGGAGTAGTGATTGGAGGAGTTTAGAGAGCTAGGAAAGGGTGCAGTATTTGGAAAGGGTTAAGGAGTTAGGGAGGGGTGTCGGGTTTGGAGGAAGTTAGAGAGATATACAAGGGGTACAGTGCATGGAGGGTGTTATAGAGATAGCAAAGGCAGTAGGGGCTGGAGGAAGTTATATAGATGGGATGGGTGGAAGGTTTGGAAGAGGTCATAGAGATAGAGAGGAACGTAGGGTTTGGGGAAGGAAAGAGAGATAGCGAAGGGGGTAGGTATTGAGGAGGTTTGAAGCTCTTATGTCAGATCAAACACTGACACAGAAACCTCCTGCTGACCCCCCTCCCTCAGCCTCACGGTGTCCGATCAAACACTGACACAGAAACCACCTGCTGACTCCCCTGCCTCAGTGTCCCTCTACATTGAACAACACTTGGAGGAAGCAAAGAGACTGACAGAGCTGGAGAATGTTTACTGGGTGGGCCATTTCAAACCCAACACCAAGAGAAGCTCAGCAGCAACATTACTGATCGAGGTGGTCGAGTTCAAAAGGACACAACTGCTTCACTGCGTCTGCACCGGGTCGGGGGGAACGACTGATAGGGAGAAACATCCTTGACCTCACCATCACCAACCTACTGGCTGCAAACACATTGTTCAATGACCGTATTGGGAACGGTGAACTACCGCACACAGTATTTTTGGAGACATTTTCCACTTTTACATTGTGAAGACCCCTGTGTATATGTGACACCATCACTGTGCTCAACGGGGCAGATTTCCAATAGATTTTGGAATTTTGCACTGGCCTGTGTGAGGTGGTTCGGGTCATTACCAACAGCAGCAGAATTGTACTCCAGTATAATTTTCACTATCACTGCCTGGCATATACTTCACGTTATCCTGGCCGTCAAGCCAGGGATACACCCTTGATAAATGGAGAAAACAGGAAGGCCTGACTATAGTAGCACCAAATACACCTCAGAATGAGATGAAGTTACTAAATTGGGCCACTTACTCATCACATGGTATAAATAGCAAATGAGACACAGATGTAACCAGTGAATCAGACCTAATCTCTACAATCCGGGTGAGTGGTGGTGGACAATCACACAACTCACTGGAGGAGAAGAATCCACCAATACCACCTTCCTGAATGATGGAAGGGCTTAACACAACAATAGAAATCTAAGGCTGAAACATTCATAGCTATGTTCAGACAGAAATATCGATGGGATGATCTATTTTAGTCTCCTCCAGATGGCAGTCTTCAGCTAATCCGACTCACTTTGTGTGGTATCTACAAACAGCTGGAGGGATTGGAGAATGCAAAGGCTATGGGCCATGATAACATTCCATTCCGGCTGTTCCTGCTGGGATACAGCACTGGGACCTACCTGACAATGTTAGAAACTATCCGGGTGTGTTCTGTACACACACACACACACACAATATCAGACAATCAGTGAATACCCCATTGCTCGAATCCCTGTCATTAATAAAGGAATGGCAGATGTCACCCACAGTGGGGTCAAGCAGCACTTCCTCAGTACTAACCTGCTCGCTAAAGCTCAGTTTGGTCTCTTATCCCTTGGGCTCATTGAAGCCTTGGTTTAATGATATACAACAAGAGAACACACAGCTGAATTTGAGAGGTGAGGTGACAGTTACTGCACTTTTTACATGATCATAACTGCATTTGTCCAAATGTCATATCCAGGATTAACGGCAAACCTGGAGCAAATAGGAATCGTCTGCACTGGCATGAGTTATACCTGGTACAAAGGAAGGTGGCTGGGGTTGGTGGAGAGCAGCCATCTCAGCTTCACCGAAGTTCCCCAGGGACGGGGTTTCTGGGTAAGCCTGTAGACCAGAAATGTAAAGGTAGGACACCATACTCCTACAGGATGATAGAGACAACTGGCGGCAGTTGAACTGGACAGTTATCATACCTCAAGTAAGGGAGAGATTGAGTAGGACAGTCCTTTTGTCATTAGTTCAGTCCAAGGAATTGAACCCACACTGTTGGCATTAATCTGCATTATAAACCAACCATTCAACTGATTGAGCTAACCAAATCCTCACGCAGCTCTGTGATATTTTAATATTATTCCATTAAGATATGTTGGTAAACACCTTTGGAGCAGGTGGAACGAGAAGCAAGCTTCCTTGCTCAGAGAGAGGGACAGCATCAGTGAGCTATAAGAGTGCTCTCTGCCCTCGGCCCTATAATTTTCAGCTGCTTCATAAATGACTGTAAAATCACAAGTGAGGATGTTTGCCAATGATTGGACAGTGTTCAACACCATTCATGATTTACTCAGATACTGAAGCAGTCCTTGTCCAAATGTAACAGAACCTGGAGATATGCAGGTGTGTGCTTAACAGTGATAAAACCATTTCCATTACACATGTGCCAGACAACGATTCCTGATATCAATGGAAAATTGAACCACATCCTCTAACGTTCAATTCCACCACCATCACTGAACACACACCAAACAATATCGTGGGGATTATCGTTAACCTGAACTGGATTGACCATATGATTTCATTACCTATTCCTGTGAAGGGCTTATGCTAAAACATTGACTTCTCCTGTACCTCAGATGCTGCCTGACCTGTTTTGATTTTCCAACGCCACTTTTTGACACACATGACTTCATTGGCTACAAGAATATGTCAGGGACTAGAAACTGTGCAGGAATAACTCACCTCAAAATTTCCGAAAGCCTGTCACCTATTGCTAAGACACATGTTGAATGTGTGTGTGTGATTAAATACTTCCATTTGCCTGTGTGAGTGCAGCTTCACCCCTCATCCACTGACATTCAGTAGCAGCAATACCTGCCATCTACTCAGTGCTCTGCAGAAATTTACCAAGGCTCCTTACAACGGACCTCTGAAACCCCCGACCATCGAGAAGGACAAGGGAAGCAGAAACACGGGACCCCCACCATGTTCGCATTCTGTCCCAAGCCATCTACCATCCTGATTGGGAAGTATATTGCCGATCCTTCAGTGTCACTGTTTTAAGTTCCCTATCTATCAATAAATGCCGTACAAATCACATTTCATGAATAAATTAACAGAAACTTTTTGACTCAACCTGTTCATTACTGCACACTGTGTTTTGGGTTTTGTGAGCTCAGGCTAGTTGGTCCAGGCAGTACATTGCATGTTGTGAACAGCTGAAGGGATATGCTGTTTGAAACAATCTGTCAGTCTCTCAGAGGCATGGCCTACATACCGAACATCACACAGACACTGACATTCTCATCCCACTTTACTGAGCTTTGAGATAGACAGAAGCAACTGAAAACGTACTCATATCTGACTGGAACTGTTTAAACACACAGTGACATTGTTGCCACCAAAATTATTATAAGTGAATATTAGCAGGGAGAAAGTGAGGACTGCAGATGCTAGAGATCAGAGTCAAAAAGTGTGATTCTGAAAAAAAACTCAGACCTTCAGGCAGCATCTGAGGAGCAGGAGAATCGACTATTAGTTAACAATATTAATACAAGGGAAAATAATCGTATATTTTCAAAGTTCTTGTACTTAATTATAATTTGTTCTTGGGTGTGGCAATGAGACTCATCATTTCATTGCTACTTACTGTGAGTTTTCATCATATTGTTGTTATAACAGTGTACTGAATAAATGGGTGGATTTTGTGCTTGTTGGACAAACTATAAGTTGGTATTATGAAAGGATATCGGACCTTTAGTAAAGAGACTTTGCTGTTAATGTTTAGAACAATGGTGCAAACATTTACACAGAGATTTCCAGCTCAAGTCACACACAAGGTTGTTGGGCTGGGATCACGCTGGCCATCAATGGAGCTGCACAATTCTGTTTAGACACTGACATTGTAGAGCTAACATACACTGGATATCGTTTATGAGGGATTCAATATAAGATGCCATGTGCTGCAGGAGCCCATCACCTTTATAACACCTTCATTCAGGATCGGGTCCAAGGTGCAGAATTACAGAGTTTAGGTGGCACGCAAGAAGAGATATACTTGCAAGATATGGCTGTTTATAGGTCATTGTTATAAATATTGAACTGCATCTGGACCAGTGCCATGTGCTAGTCCATTGACCAGTCTGCCCCACACACATCTCCCTGTTGTTCAGGTGGACCTTTAACCAGTCTATTCTGAGGGAGTGTGTGTGCAACCGCCCAGCTCCAGTTTAGATGCTCTTTGTCAGATTTTGGAGATGGCCAGTGTTTTGGAGGTCCTGGTGAGACCCAATAACACTGTGTCTGAATTCAGGCTTTTCATCAAAGACATTTCAACAGCTTTGCTGCTTGCAAGATGGTGCATTCACTGATCTGTACATGAATCGGCTGTTTACTATAGTTACTGAATTGTGTAATAGTTAGGTGTGCGCTCTGGTATTTCAATTATTGTTCACTTCAATTGTTTTCAACTGAAAAACAATGATGGTTAGTTTATTTTAAAATATGTAAGAAATAAAGTGATATTAACTCTTCATTACAGAAAATGTGAAAGAGACCAGGTATATATTTCCCATGGACTAATCAAGCAACAGTCAGATATTGTCTGTAAAGCAGGATTCTGTGAACAGCACTATGTCCCAGGCAACATCACCACCCTCTCTGGTAGGTTCTGTCCCACTGACAGGAGACAGCCAGGCAAAGGGGGACTGCTCATTTGTATATAGTCAATATAGGGTGGCGTGGTGGCTAGCACTGCTGCCTCACAACATCAGGGTCCCAGGTTCGATTCCAGCCTCCGGCAAATGCCTGTGTGGAGTTTGCAAATTCTCCCTCTGTCTGCGTGGGCTTTCTCCCACAGTCCAAAGATATGCACCTCAGTTGAATTGGTCATGTTAAACTGCCCATAATGTTCAGTGCATTAGTCAGAGACTCCTGCTCCTTTGGAAGGTCGGTGTGGATTGGTTGAGCTGAAAGGCCTGTTCCCATCCTGAAAGGGATCAAATCTAATGATCGTGCTGAATCCTGTGTTTGCTAGACTGCTCTGCAGCAGGTTATGGTGGAATCAATAAAAGGGAAACATATAATTGATCACATCATCACCGATCTGCCTGTTGAAGATACACCTCTCCATCTCAAATATCAGTCAGAATGGTCACTGCACAATGGGGAGCAAGGGCTACCTTCACATTTGGCAGACCCTCCTCGCCATGATATGTAGCCCCTTGAATATTGAATGGGACAGAATTTAAACAGATTGAATAATTAATGATGATGCGGCCATGAGGGGCAGAGGGCCATCAGCAGCAGCAGAATCATACTCCGTACAGCGCATACAGTCTGGGATTTCACACCCCGATATACCTCCCACTGTACAGTAACCATCACACCCCGACATACCTCCCACTGTACAGTAACCATCACACCCCGACATACCTCCCACTGTACAGTAACCATCACACCCCGACATACCTCCCACTGTACAGTAACCATCAGACCCCGACATACCTCCCATTGCACAGTAACCATCACAGCCTGACATACCTCCCACTGTACAGTAACCACCACAGCCTGACATACCTCCCACTGTACAGTAACCATCACGGTCCGACATACCTCCCACTGTACAGTAACCATCAGACCCCGACATACCTCCCATTGTACAGTAACCATCACGGCACGACATACCTCCCACTGTACAGTAACCATCACGGCCCGACATACCTCCCACTTGACAGTAACCATCACACCCTGACATACCTCCCACTGTACAGTAACCATCACACCCCGACATACCTCCCACTGTACAGTAACCATCAGACCCCGACATACCTCCCATTGCACAGTAACCATCACAGCCTGACATACCTCCCACTGTACAGTAACCACCACAGCCTGACATACCTCCCACTGTACAGTAACCATCACGGCCCGAAATATCTCCCACTGCACAGTAACCATCACACCCTGACATACCTCCCACTGTACAGTAACCATCACGGCCCGAAATATCTCCCACTGTACAGTAACCATCACGGCCCGACATACCTCCCTCTGTACAGTAACCATCACACCCCTACATACCTCCCACTGTACAGTAACCATCACACCCCGACATACCTCCCACTGTACATTAACCATCACACCCTGACATACCTCCCACTGTACAGTAACCATCACGGCCCGACATACCTCCCTCTGTACAGTAACCATCACACCCCGACATACCTCCCACTGTACAGTAACCATCACACCCCGACATACATCCCACTGTACATTAACCATCACGGCCCGACATACCTCCCTCTGTACAGTAACCATCAGACCCCGACATACCTCCCACTGTACAGTAACCATCACACCCCGACATACCTCCCACTGTACAGTAACCATCACGGCCCGACATACCTCCCACTGTACAGTAACCATCACACCCCGACATACCTCCCACTGTACATTAACCATCACACCCCGACATACCTCCCACTGTACAGTAAACATCACACCCCGACATACCTCCCACTGTACAGTAACCATCACACCCCGACATACCTCCCACTGTACAGTAACCATCACACCCCAACATACCTCCTACTGTACAGTAACCATCATGGTCTGACATACCTCCCACTGTACAGTAACCATCACACCCCGACATACCTCCCACTGTACAGTAACCATCATGGTCTGACATACCTCCCACTGTACAGTAACCATCACACCCCGACATACCTCCCACTGTACAGTAACCATCAGACCCCGACATACCTCCCATTGTACAGTAACCATCACAGCCTGACATACCTCCCACTGTACAGTAACCATCACGGTCCGACATACCTCCCAATGTACAGTAACCATCAGACCCCGACATACCTCCCATTGTACAGTAACCATCACACCCCGACATACCTCCCACTGTACAGTAACCATCACACCCCGACATACCTCCCACTGTACAGTAACCATCACACCCCGACATACATCCCACTGTACAGTAACCATCACACCCCGACATACCTCCCACTGTACAGTAACCATCACGGTCCGACATACCTCCCACTGTACAGTAACCATCACACCCCGACATACCTCCCACTGTACATTAACCATCACACCCCGACATACCTCCCACTGTACAGTAACCATCACACCCCGACATACCTCCCACTGTACATTAACCATCACACCCTGACATACCTCCCACTGTACAGTAACCATCACACCCCGACATACCTCCCACTGTACAGTAACCATCACACCCCGACATACCTCCCACTGTACAGTAACCATCACGGTCCGACATACCTCCCACTGTACAGTAACCATCACACCCCGACATACCTCCCACTGTACAGTAACCATCACACCCTGACATACCTCCCACTGTACAGTAACCATCACAGCCTGACATACCTCCCACTGTACAGTAACCATCACGGCCCGACATACCTCCCACTGTACATTAACCATCACACCCCGACATACCTCCCACTGTACAGTAAACATCACACCCCGACATACCTCCCACTGTACAGTAACCATCACACCCCGACATACCTCCCACTGTACAGTAACCATCACACCCCAACATACCTCCTACTGTACAGTAACCATCATGGTCTGACATACCTCCCACTGTACAGTAACCATCACACCCCGACATACCTCCCACTGTACAGTAACCATCATGGTCTGACATACCTCCCACTGTACAGTAACCATCACACCCCGACATACCTCCCACTGTACAGTAACCATCAGACCCCGACATACCTCCCATTGTACAGTAACCATCACAGCCTGACATACCTCCCACTGTACAGTAACCATCACGGTCCGACATACCTCCCAATGTACAGTAACCATCAGACCCCGACATACCTCCCATTGTACAGTAACCATCACACCCCGACATACCTCCCACTGTACAGTAACCATCACACCCCGACATACCTCCCACTGTACAGTAACCATCACACCCCGACATACATCCCACTGTACAGTAACCATCACACCCCGACATACCTCCCACTGTACAGTAACCATCACGGTCCGACATACCTCCCACTGTACAGTAACCATCACACCCCGACATACCTCCCACTGTACATTAACCATCACACCCCGACATACCTCCCACTGTACAGTAACCATCACACCCCGACATACCTCCCACTGTACATTAACCATCACACCCTGACATACCTCCCACTGTACAGTAACCATCACACCCCGACATACCTCCCACTGTACAGTAACCATCACACCCCGACATACCTCCCACTGTACAGTAACCATCACGGTCCGACATACCTCCCACTGTACAGTAACCATCACACCCCGACATACCTCCCACTGTACAGTAACCATCACACCCTGACATACCTCCCACTGTACAGTAACCATCACAGCCTGACATACCTCCCACTGTACAGTAACCATCACGGCCCGACATACCTCCCACTGTACAGAAACCATCACACCCCGACATACCTCCCACTGTACAGTAACCATCACACCCCGACATACCTCCCACTGTACAGTAACCATCACACCCCGACATACCTCCCACTGTACAGTAACCATCACACCCCGACATACCTCCCACTTGACAGTAACCATCACAGCCTGACATACCTCCCACTGTACAGTAACCATCACAGCCTGACAGACCTCCCACTGCACAGTAACCATCACGGCCCGACATACCTCCCATTGTACAGTAACCATCACACCCCGACATACCTCCCACTTGACAGTAACCATCACACCCCGACATACCTCCCACTTGACAGTAACCATTACACACCGACATACCTCCCACTGTACAGTAACCATCACGGCCTGACATACCTCCCATTGTACAGTAACCATCACGGCCCGACATACCTCCCACTTGACAGTAACCGTAACACCCCGACATACCTCCCACTTGACAGTAACCACCACGGCCTGACATACCTCCCACTGTACAGTAACCATCACGGCCTGACATACCTCCCACTGTACAGTAACCATCACGGCCCGACATACCTCCCACTGTACAGTAACCGTCACACCCCGACATACCTCCCACTGTACAGTAACCGTCACACCCCGACATGCCTCCCACTGTACAGTAACCATCACACCCCGACATACCTCCCACTGTACAGTAACCATCACACCCCGACATACCTCCCACTGTACAGTAACCATCACACCCCGACATACCTCCCACTGTACAGTAACCATCACACCCCGACATACCTCCCACTGTACAGTAACCATCACACCCCGACATACCTCCCACTGTACAGTAACCATCACACCCCGACATACCTCCCACTGTACAGTAACCACCAGACCCCGACATACCTCCCACTGTACAGTAACCATCACACCCCGACATACCTCCCACTGTACAGTAACCATCACACCCCGACATACTGTACAGTGGGAGGTAACCATCACAGCCTGACATACCTCCCACTGTACAGTAACCATCACGGCCCAAAATATCTCCCACTGTACAGTAACCATCACGGCCCGACATACCTCCCTCTGTACAGTAACCATCACACCCCTACATACCTCCCACTGTACAGTAACCATCACACCCCGACATACCTCCCACTGTACATTAACCATCACACCCCGACATACCTCCCACTGTACAGTAACCATCACACCCCGACATACCTCCCACTGTACAGTAACCATCACGGCCCGACATACCTCCCACTGTACAGTAACCATCACACCCCGACATACCTCCCACTGTACAGTAACCATCACACCCCGACATACCTCCCACTGTACAGTAACCATCACGGTCCGACATACCTCCCACTGTACAGTAACCATCACACCCCGACATACCTCCCACTGTACAGTAACCATCACACCCCGACATACCTCCCACTGTACAGTAACCATCACACCCCGACATACCTCCCACTGTACAGTAGCCACCACGGTCCGACATACCTCCCACTGTACAGGAACCATCAGACCCCGACATACCTCCCACTGTACAGTAACCATCACACCCCGACATACCTCCCACTGTACAGTAACCATCACACCCCGACATACCTCCCACTGTACAGTAACCATCACGGTCCGACATACCTTCCACTGTACAGTAACCATCAGACTCCGACATACCTCCCATTGTACAGTAACCATTACAGCCTGACATACCTCCCTCTCTACAGTAACCACCACAGCCTGACATACCTCCCACTGTACAGTAACCACCACAGCCTGACATACCTCCCACTGTACAGTAACCACCACAGCCTGACATACCTCCCACTGTACAGTAACCATCACGGTCCGACATACCTCCCTCTGTACAGTAACCATCACAGCCTGACATACCTCCCACTGTACAGTAACCATCACGGCCCGACATACCTCCCACTGTACAGTAACCATCACACCCCGACATACCTCCCACTGTACAGTAACCATCACACCCCGACATACCTCCCACTGTACAGTAACCATCACACCCCGACATACCTCCCACTTGACAGTAACCATCACACCCCGACATACCTCCCATTGTACAGTAACCATCACACCCCGACATACCTCCCACTTGACAGTAACCATCACACCCCGACATACCTCCCACTGTACAGTAACCATCACACCGCGACATACCTCCCACTGTACAGTAACCATCACACCCCGACATGCCTCCCACTGTACAGTAACCATCACAGCCCGACATACCTCCCACTGTACAGTAACGATCACACCCCGACATACCTCCCACTGTACAGTAACCATCACACCCCGACATACCTCCCACTGTACAGTAACCATCACACCGCGACATACCTCCCACTGTACAGTAACCATCACACCCCGACATACCTCCCACTGTACAGTAACCGTCACACCCCGACATACCTCCCACTGTACAGTAACCGTCACACCCCGACATTCCTCCCACTGTACAGTAACCATCACACCCCGACATACCTCCCACTGTACAGTAACCATCACACCCCGACATACCTCCCACTGTACAGTAACCATCACACCCCGACATACCTCCCACTGTACAGTAACCATCACACCCCGACATACCTCCCACTGTACAGTAACCATCACACCCCGACATACCTCCCACTGTACAGTAACCATCACACCCCGACATACCTCCCACTGTACAGTAACCACCAGACCCCGACATACCTCCCACTGTACAGTAACCATCACACCCCGACATACCTCCCACTGTACAGTAACCATCACACCCCGACATACTGTACAGTGGGAGGTAACCATCACAGCCTGACATACCTCCCACTGTACAGTAACCATCACGGCCCAAAATATCTCCCACTGTACAGTAACCATCACGGCCCGACATACCTCCCTCTGTACAGTAACCATCACACCCCTACATACCTCCCACTGTACAGTAACCATCACACCCCGACATACCTCCCACTGTACATTAACCATCACACCCCGACATACCTCCCACTGTACAGTAACCATCACACCCCGACATACCTCCCACTGTACAGTAACCATCACGGCCCGACATACCTCCCACTGTACAGTAACCATCACACCCCGACATACCTCCCACTGTACAGTAACCATCACACCCCGACATACCTCCCACTGTACAGTAACCATCACGGTCCGACATACCTCCCACTGTACAGTAACCATCACACCCCGACATACCTCCCACTGTACAGTAACCATCACACCCCGACATACCTCCCACTGTACAGTAACCATCACACCCCGACATACCTCCCACTGTACAGTAACCACCACGGTCCGACATACCTCCCACTGTACAGTAACCATCAGACCCCGACATACCTCCCACTGTACAGTAACCATCACACCCCGACATACCTCCCACTGTACAGTAACCATCACACCCCGACATACCTCCCACTGTACAGTAACCATCACGGTCCGACATACCTTCCACTGTACAGTAACCATCAGACTCCGACATACCTCCCATTGTACAGTAACCATTACAGCCTGACATACCTCCCTCTCTACAGTAACCACCACAGCCTGACATACCTCCCACTGTACAGTAACCACCACAGCCTGACATACCTCCCACTGTACAGTAACCACCACAGCCTGACATACCTCCCACTGTACAGTAACCATCACGGTCCGACATACCTCCCTCTGTACAGTAACCATCACAGCCTGACATACCTCCCACTGTACAGTAACCATCACGGCCCGACATACCTCCCACTGTACAGTAACCATCACACCCCGACATACCTCCCACTGTACAGTAACCATCACACCCCGACATACCTCCCACTGTACAGTAACCATCACACCCCGACATACCTCCCACTTGACAGTAACCATCACACCCCGACATACCTCCCATTGTACAGTAACCATCACACCCCGACATACCTCCCACTTGACAGTAACCATCACAACCCGACATACCTCCCACTGTACAGTAACCATCACACCGCGACATACCTCCCACTGTACAGTAACCATCACACCCCGACATACCTCCCACTGTACAGTAACCATCACAGCCCGACATACCTCCCACTGTACAGTAACGATCACACCCCGACATACCTCCCACTGTACAGTAACCATCACACCCCGACATACCTCCCACTGTACAGTAACCACCACGGTCCGACATACCTCCCACTGTACAGTAACCACCACGGTCCGACATACCTCCCACTGTACAGTAACCATCACACCCCGACATACCTCCCACTGTACAGTAACCATCACACCCCGACATACCTCCCACTGTACAGTAACGATCACACCCCGACATACCTCCCACTGTACAGTAACCATCACACCCCGACATACCTCCCACTGTACAGTAACCACCACGGTCCGACATACCTCGCACTGTACAGTAACCATCAGACCCCGACATACCTCCCACTGTACAGTAACCATCAGACCCCGACATACCTCCCATTGTACAGTAACCATCACAGCCTGACATACCTCCCACTGTACAGTAACCATGACAGCCTGACATACCTCCCACTGTACAGTAACCATCACGGTCCGACATACCTCCCACTGTACAGTAACCATCACGGCCCGACATACCTCCCACTGTACAGTAACCATCACGGCCCGACATACCTCCCACTGTACAGTAACCATCACGGCCCGACATACCTCCCACTGTACAGTAACCATCACACCCCGACATACATCCCACTGTACAGTAACCATCACACCCCGACATACATCCCACTGTACAGTAACCATCACACCCCGACATACCTCCCACTGTACAGTAACCATCACACCCCGACATACCTGCCACTTGACAGTAACCATCACACCCCGACATACCTCCCACTTGACAGTAACCATCACACCCCGACATACCTCCCACTTGACAGTAACAATCACACCCCGACATACCTCCGACTGTACAGTAACCATCACACCCCGACATACCTCCCACAGTACAGTAACCACCACAGCCTGACATACCTCCCACTGTACAGTAACCACCACAGCCTGACATACCTCCCACTGTACAGTAACCATCACGGTCCGACATACCTCCCACTGGACAGTAACCATCAGACCCCGACATACCTCCCATTGTACAGTAACCATCACACCCCGACATACCTCCCACTGTACAGTAACCATCACACCCCGACATACATCCCACTGTACAGTAACCATCACACCCCGACATACCTCCCACTGTACAGTAACCATCACGGTCCGACATACCTCCCACTGTACAGTAACCATCACACCCCGACATACCTCCCACTGTACATTAACCATCACACCCCGACATACCTCCCACTGTACAGTAACCATCACACCCCGACATACCTCCCACTGTACAGTAACCATCACGGCCCGACATACCTCCCACTGTACAGTAACCATCACACCCCGACATACCTCCCACTGTACAGTAACCATCACACCCCGACATACCTCCCACTGTACAGTAACCATCACGGTCCGACATACATCCCACTGTACAGTAACCATCACACCCCGACATACCTCCCACTTGACAGTAACCATCACACCCCGACATACCTCCCACTTGACAGTAACCATCACAGCCTGACATACCTCCCACTGTACAGTAACCATCACAGCCTGACATACCTCCCACTGTACAGTAACCATCACACCCCGACATACCTCCCACTGCACAGTAACCATCACACCCCGACATACCTCCCACTTGACAGTAACCATCACACCCCGACATATCTCCCACTGTACAGTAACCATCATGGTCTGACATACCTCCCACTGTACAGTAACCATCACACCCCGACATACCTCCCACTGTACAGCAACCATCACGGCACGACATACCTCCCACTGTACAGTAACCATTACGGCCCGACATACCTCCCTCTGTACAGTAACCATCACACCCCTACATACCTCCCACTGTACAGTAACCATCACACACCGACATACCTCCCACTGTACATTAACCATCACACCCCGACATACCTCCCACTGTACAGTAACCATCACACCCCGACATACCTCCCACTGTACAGTAACAATCACACCCCGACATACCTCCCACTGTACAGTAACCATCACACCGCGACATACCTCCCACTGTACAGTAACCATCACACCCCGACATACCTCCCACTGTACAGTAACCATCACACCCCGACATACCTCCCACTGTACAGTAACCATCACACCCCGACATACCTCCCACTGTACAGTAACCACCACGGTCCGACATACCTCCCACTGTACAGTAAGCATCAGACCCCGACATACCTCCCACTGTACAGTAACCATCACACCCCGACATACCTCCCACTGTACAGGAACCACCACGGCCTGACATACCTCCCACTGTACAGTAACCATCACGGCCTGACATACCTCCCACTGTACAGTAACCATCACGGTCCGACATACCTCCCACTGTACAGTAACCATCACACCCCGACATACCTCCCACTGTACAGTAACCATCACACCCCGACATACCTCCCACTGTACAGTAACCATCACAACCCGACATACCTCCCACTGTACAGTAACCATCACACCCCGACATACCTCCCACTGTACAGTAACCACCACGGTCCGACATACCTCCCACTGTACAGTAAGCATCAGACCCCGACATACCTCCCACTGTACAGTAACCATCACGGCCCAAAATATCTCCCACTGTACAGTAACCATCACGGCACGACATACCTCCCACTGTACAGTAACCATCACGGTCCGACATACCTCCCACTGTACAGTAACCATCACGGCCCGACATACCTCCCACTGTACAGTAACCATCACACCCCGACATACCTCCCACTGTACAGTAACCATGACACCCCGACATACCTCCCACTGTACAGTAACCATCACACCCCGACATACCTCCCACTGTACAGTAACCATCACACCCCGACATACCTCCCACTGTACAGCAACCATCACACCCCGACATACCTCCCACTGTACAGTAACCATCACACCCCGACATACCTCCCACTGTACAGTAACCATCACACCCCGACATACCTCCCACTGTACAGTAACCATCACACCCCGACATACCTCCCACTGTACAGTAACCATCACACCCCGACATACCTCCCACTGTACATTAACCATCACACCCCGACATACCTCCCACTGTACAGTAAACATCACACCCCGACATACCTCCCACTGTACAGTAACCATCACACCCCGACATACCTCCCACTGTACAGTAACCATCACACCCCAACATACCTCCCACTGTACAGTAACCATCACACCCAAACATACCTCCCACTGTACAGTAACCATCATGGTCTGACATACCTCCCACTGTACAGCAACCATCACACCCCGACATACCTCCCACTGTACAGTAACCATCACACCCCGACATACCTCCCACTGTACAGTAACCATCACACCCCGACATACCTCCCACTGTACAGTAACCATCACACCCCGACATACCTCCCACTGTACAGTAACAATCACACCCCGACATACCTCCGACTGTACAGTAACCATCACACCTCGACATACCTCCCACAGTACAGTAACCACCACAGCCTGACATACCTCCCACTGTACAGTAACCACCACAGCCTGACATACCTCCCACTGTACAGTAACCATCACGGTCCGACATACCTCCCACTGTACAGTAACCATCACACCCCGACATACCTCCCACTTGACAGTAACCATCACAGCCTGACATACCTCCCACTGTACAGTAACCATCACAGCCTGACATACCTCCCACTGTACAGTAACCATCACACCCCGACATACCTCCCACTGCACAGTAACCATCACACCCCGACATACCTCCCACTTGACAGTAACCATCACACCCCGACATATCTCCCACTGTACAGTAACCATCATGGTCTGACATACCTCCCACTGTACAGTAACCATCACACCCCGACATACCTCCCACGGTACAGCAACCATCACGGCACGACATACCTCCCACTGTACAGTAACCATTACGGCCCGACATACCTCCCTCTGTACAGTAACCATCACACCCCTACATACCTCCCACTGTACAGTAACCATCACACACCGACATACCTCCCACTGTACATTAACCATCACACCCCGACATACCTCCCACTGTACAGTAACCATCACACCCCGACATACCTCCCACTGTACAGTAACAATCACACCCCGACATACCTCCCACTGTACAGTAACCATCACACCGCGACATACCTCCCACTGTACAGTAACCATCACACCCCGACATACCTCCCACTGTACAGTAACCATCACACCCCGACATACCTCCCACTGTACAGTAACCATCACACCCCGACATACCTCCCACTGTACAGTAACCACCACGGTCCGACATACCTCCCACTGTACAGTAAGCATCAGACCCCGACATACCTCCCACTGTACAGTAACCATCACACCCCGACATACCTCCCACTGTACAGGAACCACCACGGCCTGACATACCTCCCACTGTACAGTAACCATCACGGCCTGACATACCTCCCACTGTACAGTAACCATCACGGTCCGACATACCTCCCACTGTACAGTAACCATCACACCCCGACATACCTCCCACTGTACAGTAACCATCACACCCCGACATACCTCCCACTGTACAGTAACCATCACAACCCGACATACCTCCCACTGTACAGTAACCATCACACCCCGACATACCTCCCACTGTACAGTAACCACCACGGTCCGACATACCTCCCACTGTACAGTAAGCATCAGACCCCGACATACCTCCCACTGTACAGTAACCATCACGGCCCAAAATATCTCCCACTGTACAGTAACCATCACGGCACGACATACCTCCCACTGTACAGTAACCATCACGGTCCGACATACCTCCCACTGTACAGTAACCATCACGGCCCGACATACCTCCCACTGTACAGTAACCATCACACCCCGACATACCTCCCACTGTACAGTAACCATGACACCCCGACATACCTCCCACTGTACAGTAACCATCACACCCCGACATACCTCCCACTGTACAGTAACCATCACACCCCGACATACCTCCCACTGTACAGCAACCATCACACCCCGACATACCTCCCACTGTACAGTAACCATCACACCCCGACATACCTCCCACTGTACAGTAACCATCACACCCCGACATACCTCCCACTGTACAGTAACCATCACACCCCGACATACCTCCCACTGTACAGTAACCATCACACCCCGACATTCCTCCCACTGTACATTAACCATCACACCCCGACATACCTCCCATTGTACAGTAAACATCACACCCCGACATACCTCCCACTGTACAGTAACCATCACACCCCGACATACCTCCCACTGTACAGTAACCATCACACCCCAACATACCTCCCACTGTACAGTAACCATCACACCCAAACATACCTCCCACTGTACAGTAACCATCATGGTCTGACATACCTCCCACTGTACAGTAACCATCACACCCCGACATACCTCCCACTGTACAGTAACCATCACGGCCCGACATACCTCCCACTGTACAGTAACCATCACGGCCCGACATACCTCCCACTGTACAGTAACCATCACGGCCCGACATACCTCCCACTGTACAGTAACCATCACGGCCCGACATACCTCCCACTGTACAGTAACCATCACACCCCGACATACCTCCCACTGTACAGTAACCATCACACCCCGACATACATCCCACTGTACAATAACCATCACACCCCGACATACCTCCCACTGTACAGTAACCATCACACCCCGACATACCTGCCACTTGACAGTAACCATCACACCCCGACATACCTCCCACTTGACAGTAACAATCACACCCCGACATACCTCCGACTGTACAGTAACCATCACACCTCGACATACCTCCCACAGTACAGTAACCACCACAGCCTGACATACCTCCCACTGTACAGTAACCACCACAGCCTGACATACCTCCCACTGTACAGTAACCATCACGGTCCGACATACCTCCCACTGTACAGTAACCATCAGACCCCGACATACCTCCCATTGTACAGTAACCATCACACCCCGACATACCTCCCACTGTACAGTAACCATCACACCCCGACATACCTCCCACTGTACAGTAACCATCACACCCCGACATACCTCCCACTGTACAGTAACCATCACACCCCGACATACCTCCCACTGTACAGTAACCGTCACGGTCCGACATACCTCCCACTGTAAAGTAACCATCACACCCCGACATACCTCCCACTGTACATTAATCATCACACCCCGACATACCTCCCACTGTACAGTAACCATCACACCCCGACATACCTCCCACTGTACAGTAACCATCACGGCCCGACATACCTCCCACTGTACAGTAACCATCACACCCCGACATACCTCCCACTGTACAGTAACCATCACACCCCGACATACCTCCCACTGTACAGTAACCATCACACCCCGACATACCTCCCACTGTACAGTAACCATCACGGCCCGACATACCTCCCACTGTACAGTAACCATCACCCCCCGACATACCTCCCACTGTACAGTAACCATCACGGTCCGACATACCTCCCACAGTACAGTAACCATCACGGTCCGACATACCTCCCACAGTACAGTAACCATCACACCCCGACATACCTCCCACTGTACAGTAACCACCAGACCCCGACATACCTCCCACTGTACAGTAACCATCACACCCCGACATACCTCCCACTGTACAGTAACCATCACACCCCGACATACTGTACAGTGGGAGGTAACCATCACAGCCTGACATACCTCCCACTGTACAGTAACCATCACGGCCTAAAATATCTCCCACTGTACAGTAACCATCACGGCACGACATACCTCCCACTGTACACTAACCATCACGGCCCGACATACCTCCCTCTGTACAGTAACCATCACACCCCTACATACCTCCCACTGTACAGTAACCATCACACCCCGACATACCTCCCACTGTACAGTAACCATCACACCCCGACATACCTCCCACTGTACAGTAACCATCACACACCGACATACCTCCCACTGTACAGTAACCATCACGGTCCGACATACCTCCCACTGTACAGTAACCATCACACCCCGACATACCTCCCACTGTACAGTAACCATCACACCCCGACATACCTCCCACTGTACAGTAACCATCACACCCCGACATACCTCCCACTGTACAGTAACCACCACGGTCCGACATACCTCCCACTGTACAGTAACCATCAGACCCCGACATACCTCCCACTGTACGGTAACCATCACACCCGGACATACCTCCCATGTACTGTCGCTCTGAGCTGGTCACTCCATGTTTGTACACACTCACTTTGAACTGACTTCAATGCTCACAAAATTATTGCCTTGCCTTACCCTGCCTTTAGCAGCGTTTCCCCTCAGCCAGAGCTACCAGGCTCACCTGTCTGCTGTATTGTCTTGGTGTTTAGCAGAGACATAAATCAGGAAGCTTGATATCATTGTCCACAGTCAGTCACTGTGCCCAGCACAGGGAGTCAGGGGGAGTCTCCGATCCCAGTTCGAGAGCTGGGACACGGTCTGTCAGCCTCTCATGGTTGTTGGGGTCAGGATTCTTCCCCTGTGAGGGGGTGAGGAGATGAATGTTAGGCTGCCCCATATCCCTCTTAGCTCTTTGTGCCCTCGTGTGGGATAGTTCCTTCTGGAATGTGAGAATTACCAAGGAGGATTAGGGAAATGGAAGTGGTTGGTACAGCTGTTAGTGCTGGGACAGTTGGGGGAAAGTTGTCGAGGGGTTCTGAGTGAGGGAGTGGGCAGCACAGACACCAGGCAGAGTTGGGCAGAGGGGCAGAGAAGAGATTAGAGAGAGACTGAGAGAAGGTGCTGTATTCACTGAGGGTGGGAGAAGTGGGGATGATGCCACTTACCCTGGTAGAGGGGAAAAGGTCACTGAGCTCCTTCCTACACTGCTGGGCATTCACCCAGAAGGCTGGAATCACACTGACCCAGGGGTCAGCCTCGGACCAAGCCGGAAGGGTCTGGTGTCACAGCTTCCCCTGCCAGCGCTGGAGGAAGATAATGTCCCTCTTATGCATCATGTCATACCCCAGGACCAGGGGCTTGTCCACAATGGGGAGCCCCAGTTTTACCCCCTCTGCCATGTCCAGGCCAGTTTCAGATTCACAATTCAAGAGTAAAATGACTTTTTAAAGATGGCTCCTGGAAACAGGGAGGCCGGTGCATTCTGGGATATCCAGTCAGAGGGCAGCTGTTATGACGAAGGGGAAAAATCATTGTGTTAGTATCAGATGAGAGGAAGACCACGCGGGCAGGGAGGGTAGTTAATGAGGCAGATTGGGGATGGTATCATGAGAAAATGCACTTCACCTGGTGGAGAGTAACCCTCCATGAAACCAGATTAAAATGATACTTGACCATATCATAAGATGGTTTAGGCCTCTGTCTGTCTGAATCAAAACAGGGATGAAATATTGGGTGCAACAAACTTGGAGTGGAGAATTATACAGTAGATTAAAATCCTCAAAAAAGGGGTAACACAATGTTCCAGACTGTTAAAAGGAGTCGGGAAAATCCCCTGCCTTATATTTACCGACATTATCCAATCCTGCAGCAATGATGCCGGAGGACAGGAAAATGGCTAATACTGCAACTTTGTTTACTGTGGAGCAAGGGACTGAGTGAATAGGTCGAGGCTGGAACTCTGAGAGTGAATAAACGGTCACTGAGGAAGTCCCAGGGACTCCAGGACAGTCGGTCTGGATTTGTTCAAGGAAGATCGTGTGTAATTAATCTGACTGTCTCGGTCTGAGGCACTAACCTGTAACTGCATGTGAATTATTTGGATTTGAAGAGAGATCCCATGGCAGACTGTTTATAAACAGAAATTATGGGGTCCAGGTGAATGAAGCAAACAACCCAGAGAAGAGTAAGGCAAGGCATTTCGGGACATCAGCAATAGAGGAGAATGTGCAATAAATGAGAACGTGGTCAGTGTGGGCAGATAAATGAAGGTAGCTGGAAACACCAAAAATCTCGTTAATGGAGCAAATGGCATCATTTCCTCTGTAAGCCAAAGGGCAGAATTTCGCAGCAGGAAGCTTATGTAGGAACTGTATGAAGAATGAGTTCAGTCAGAGCTTGGGGACTGTGTGCAGTTCTGGTCACCCCATCACATGGAAGGATGGGATTGGACTGGAGAGGGTACAGAGGAGATGCTTCACCCTGTGACAGTGGAAGTGTAGTTATGAGTAAAGATTGGAACGGAGGGTGCTGATAGGAGATTAGATTGAGGTGCACATATTGTCAGGATCCTGGGTCGAAAGGGAGAGAATACCTTGCACCTGTTGGAGAGCTCAGTTATCAGTGGAAATTATTTAATGTAATTGGTTGAAATATTAGAGAATTGATGAGGAAAGTTGTTATTTAACGCAGTTTATGGTCGGGATCTGGGAGTCACACATGTAAGTGGTATAGAGGCAGAAACTCTCAAACCATTTTAAAAAGGTGCCGGGATCTGCACCTGAAGTCCTACACTGTCTGGGGAGACAGAACTAGGGCTTTAAAAAACAACATTACATCTTGTCCAATGCAGACAGTGGACAGAGTGATCTCCTCTATACTGTGCTATTTTCTGAAGTTTGCAAAGGTTACCAATATCTGATAGGATTAATATGTAGGGATGAGGGGTGAGGGCAGGGAGGAGCAGTGTGTGAATTGATTAGCATCACAATAATACTGACCCCATCCTTTATACACAATGCTACTTCACTGTGTTGTCCTGTTTATCCTTCCTGTAGAAATGGGGAAAAGTTTTTGATTATCCAGGTCTGTCTTGGTCACACTGCAGCCATATCTCCATAATCCCAGCTCAATCTGACCTGGTTCACACTATTTAACGCTACCATTTCACTGGCCTTGTTCAAAATTTCCCAGCTTCATTCTTGCCCCATTGAAGCCTGCTCTCAATCAACTAATGTTTCTCAGTCACAATTATTGCATGTCATTCTCTACAACATCCTGAACTTTACAATAAAATGATCGCTGTGCCCCAAAACCATCCTCTACCGACACTGGATCCACTTGCCCCACCTCTTTCCCAAGGACCAGATCCAATAGTACATGCTCTCTTGGGCTGGATACATACTCCTGCAGTGAGTTCTCCTCCATGTAATCCAGGAACACTTGTCCCTCGTGACCTTTCACCAACAGTATCTCTGTCTATATCTGGCAACATTACGTTTCTCAGTATAACCGATCTGTAGTATTGTCATCGCTCTCAAATGACCCTGCATATTTATTCTCTCCATCAGTTCTTTGGTTCCTGGCAGACAGACTGTACCTTACAGTGTAAGTGTACACTTGTTGTTCTGTAGCTCCAGCCAAATTCATTCTGTCCTCGGACGGATCCTCTTTTTGTGGGCGGCACGGTGGCACAGTGGTTAGCACTGCTGCCTCACAGCGCCAGAGACCTGGGTTCAATTCCCGCCTCAGGCGACTGACTGTGTGGAGTTTGCACATTCTCTCCGTGTTTGCGTGGGTTTCCTCTGGGTGCTCCGGTTTCCTCCCAGAGTCCAAATATGTGCAAGTTAGGTGAATTGGCCATGCTAAATTGCCCGTAGTGTTAGGTAAGGGGTAGATGTAGGGGTATGTGTGGGTTGCGCTTCGGCGGGGCGGTGTGGACTTGTTGGGCCGAAGGGCCTGTTTCCACAGTGTAAGTAATCTAATCTAATTTTTCTCTTGGACCTCTTAACTAACACTAATCAAAACAAATACTTCTACCTTCATCTTTTCCCTTCACTTCTATCATTTCAGAATCCCTTTTCCCCAGCACTATTAAACACCCAGTCCTGCCATTCCTTGAGCCAGCTCTCGATGATCAGTCCATCAGATTTCCACACACCAATCTGCATCTGGAACTCCCCACACTGAGTATTCACGTCCATGCAGAGTACCTCAGATTAAGGCTTTCTTTCTTACTCCATCTTCCACTGATAAACTTGTTGTAAATTAGTACCAATTGTATCTCACATTAGTTTGAGAATTCTGGTAGTCTCCTCTTCAATTCCATTTTGGATCCTAAGCACACGCCAAGTTATTTTCAATCCCTCCCAAACACCGCACAATGAACTCAGTCCCAGCTCTGTCATGTTAGCCCATCCAGCTGGTACAGCTGCTGCCTTCCCCAGAACCAGTCTCAATGTCCCAGGAATCTGAAGCCCTTCCTGCTGAATCATCATTCCAGTCACACTCTCATCTCCCTAAAACCACGAGTCCTGTTCTCACTTGGACACGGCACTTGGAGTATTCCAGGGATTGTTGCATTTGCGGACCGGCTTGCTAACCATCCACCTTGCTCCCTAATTTCTGACTCGCAGACCACTTCGCCCTTCCTACCCAGGTCATTCCTACCAACATGAACATGGCCTTTGACTGCTCACTGTTCCCCAGACGAATGTCCTGCAGACACAGTGACATTCTTAACCCCACTATCCTGGAATTACAGACACACTGACACCTTCTTCACTTTCCTGTCTCCCCTGTGACTATTGCTCCTCCTTCCTTCTCCCTCCCCACCTGTACAGTCAGGCTGCTTGTGGTGCCACAGACATGGCTCTGACTGCTCTCCCTTGAGCAGCCTACAATGTACTCAGCTTCCAAACTGGGAAACTGAATTGGGAGGGAGATACCAGGATTTTCTTGTATTCCCTCATTGTTTCTCTCTGGTTGCCTCATCCCTCGGACCCTTCCTTCTTCCAGGCTGTCATGTCTGCAGGGTAATCTGCTGTGTGTGTGTACTATCCACCTAACTCTCAGCATAACAGATGTCCCATAGAGTCTCTAGTCACTGTCTGAACTCCATGACCAAGTGTCCATCTAGGACACAAGCAGGGGCTATGACTTCCCAATGTAACAGAACACATTTTCCATCGACAAACAAGTCTTGCCATGTCTTAAAATGCAACATGTCTGGAGTAACTTAATTAATTACTTAGAATGAAGTTAGCATTCGGGAAATAACAATATGGTTAAGTCCCTTATTCAACTGGGCTTACTGAGGTTAATTTATTATATTTGCTCACAATTTCAGTTCTCCCTCTTATTTCTGTGTTCAACCCTTATTTCAGAAGTTGAAAAAAAATTATAGCAATTAACTGACTGTCGCTAATAGCGGTGCATTTATCAGCCAATGAAATTACAGCCTTTTCTGCGATGGCTCTTGCACTTTTTTCAAACTCAGTGCAGGCAGGTCCCAGCAGCAGAAGTTATCTCTGTGACTCCCAGGGACGTGTAATCCTCCAGCTCCCACTCCACTCTGCTCCCTCACAGCGTCACCGTCTCTGTGACTCCCAGGGACGTGTAATCCTTCAGCTCCCACTCCACTTTGCTCCCTCACAGGGTCACTTGTCTCTGTGACTCCCAGGCACAATTAGGCTTCGATCCTCAGTGTTGATTTATATCCTCCCACTTTGCTGCCTCTGTAACTCCCAGGTGTGAGTGAGCCTCATGCTCCTGCTCCAAGTTGCTCCCTCACATGTTCACTCCCTCTGTGACTCGGTGTTAATTTCGAGCCTCCTGCTCTGCTGTTTCTCCAACTCCAAGTCCTCGACGGCCTCAAACCTCGCTACTGATTAATATTCTCCCGCTCTGTGCTGCTCTCTCTCAGGTTCCCTCCCTTTGTGACTCCCAGGTAACGATAGGCCTCAATACTCAGCTGAAATTTATAACATTCCATTCCGTATTGCTCTCTTATATGATCGCCGTTGTGCCTGGAAAAACATTAGAAAAGGCAGGACTAGACAAAGCAGAGAGTGTTACAGTGATTGAGCGTGCTATATGGGATGGAACAGGTATTCTGGGGAACTAGGCAAACCTGCAGCAACTCAAGAACGTTACTGGAAGATACAGTGAGAGTTTCAGACATTGAAGAAGGCAAGGGAAAAGAGAGATGGTGGCTTGTGCATGACGGAGCTTTGTAGAGTCTAAGTGACTTTTTCTGAGCTGCTTACAGAGATGTGTAGACTTCAACAAATGCAAATTGAGAGCCAGCAAGTGTTGTCTGGTCCTGGAGATTTGGATGGAGACTTGGATGTGACAGAGTGAGAAGACTTGCAGTAACTGGGGGGAATATAAGCCTTTGGGGCACTGGTAATTTTCAAGGACCCCCAGGACTTGAGGTGGTGTAGAAATTGTGAGCATTCCAAATAGTGGGATTGTAGGGGCTGGAAGTCCTGAGATGGATAGGGAGGAAGAAAAGTGCCACTTTAGCAAACACAATCATTGTAATTAGAGATTTAGGAAGGGAACCTGTGCTATCAGTGATTGCAGTTATATGGAGAGTAACAGAAACTGAAGGGGTTTCACATTTAAAATGGGAGAGATTTTGGATGATCAGAAGTTTAAACAAGAATAAAGTAATTTTAGTGATCTCTAGAACAGATGGGAATGGAGGAGGTGAGATATTGTGAGGAACTGTCAGATTTATATGGCGGGGAGGATGTGAGATAAAAAAGGGAGAGGTGCATTATCTGTTTGCAGTTACAGACATGAGGAGTGTTGTAGCGCCTGCTGGAGGGTACACGGATAACAACAGTTCCAACGGCTGGTGCAGTGGCTGAGGAAGTCAGCTCACTACCACCTTCTCAGGGACAACTCCATATCACCAATAAATGCTGGCCCAGCCAACAAAGCTCATCTTCATGAATAAATGAAGGAATAAAAGATCTACAAGTAGCTCTGAGGTCACTCAGGAAGGCCCTTTCAACAGCACTTCATAAACCCGGAACCACTATACCCTGGAAAGAGAGGAACTCCAAGTGCACGGAAACACCAACATTTCCAAGGTGCCCTCCAAGCCACACTCCATCCTCCCAGCACTGAGTCTGTCCCTACACCCAAAGGACTGCAATGGGTCAGGAAGGCAGCTCCCCACCACCTTCTCCAGGGAATTACAGATGGGAAGGTAATGGGGAAACTCTGCTGTTTACAGCCAGACAGAAAAATAAATCCAGCAGTGGGTGTGAAATGACATTTCCGTTTCAGAACAACATGCTGAGCATGGAGAGAGGATTTGTCTGATTGGCACAAGACAGAGAGTGTGAAGAAAGGGGTCTTTTTCACCATGGGAACTGGTGATGGGGGGAGCACCGCAGGGGTCAGTGTTGGGACTACACTCTACACGTTATTCATTAAGAGTCGGACCAAAGGATGTGAAGGGGTACGAGAAATGGGTTTCCAAGAAAGATCGCAGGGATGAAATTTGTGTCATATGAGGAGCAGGTGAAGTCTCTGGGACTGCACTTGTTGAAGTTTCAGAGGCGGCGGCAGAATCTCATTCAAACTTACAGAAAACTGAGGGGCCTGGATGGAGTGGACGGGGGCAAGATGTTTCAACGAGCAGGAGAGACCAGAGGCCAAGAGCACAGCTTCAGAGTGAAGGGACCACCCTTTAGAATAGAGATGTGGAGGTATTTATTCAGCCAGAGGGTGATGGATCTGTGGAACTCACTGTCTCATGGGGCTGTGGATGCTAAGTGATTCAGTGTATCTTACTCAGAGATAAGCAGGTTCTGGATGAATAAAGAGATCAAGGGTTACAGGGAGTGAGAGAATGGGGTTGAGAAACAATTCATACACAATCGAATAGTGGAATAGACCTGATGGATTGAATGGTCTAATTCTACCCCTATATATGATGGTCTTATGGACTGCGCTTATTCCATAAGTTTCTAAGTGTGCAGTTAGTATTTCTGGCATATCGTTTATGATACATTCCAGCACTTTCATGATTATTGCTGTCAGCTCTTGGTTTCAGATCAACTGCAGAAAGGTTCACCAGGCTGGTCTTCAAAATGGAGGGATATTGATGAAAAGAGGTGGAGAGGTTGAACTTGCAGTCGTTAAAATTTAGAAAATGAGTCAAATTTGTTGATACACCAAAGATTCTTGTGTTCTTACAGATTCGATACTGAGACATTGTTTCACTGAGCAAGGGTCTGTAACCGGAGATGAAGGGGAATACAGTTACCAGAGAAGCTAAGAGAGAAAAGCTGGGCTGTAGAGACTGGAGGATGTTACAGAGTTCGGTGGTTTGAGATCACTGTTGGTGGTTAGAGATCAGGTGGTTGTCGGGCTGAAAGATGTCAAGTGGAGTTACAGGATTATCAGTTCTGAAGGATTTACAGAGATCAGGAGGAATATAGGGACTAGAGATTACACAGTAGTAGTTGGAGCTACAGAAATGTTCAGAGAAAGGGAGGGTTATAGGCACTGGAGAGTAGACAGATGGGGTGGTATTTGGAGCTACAGGTGTTTATAGAAAAAGGAAGGACTGGAGGGACTGAAGATTACACGGATTGGGGTGGTAGTTGGAGCTGCAGGAGTTTATAGAGACTGGGAGGATTGTTGGTGCTGGGAATTACACTGACATGGACAAGAGTGGAGGGGAGGGTTGAAGGGGCTGGATCAGTTCAAACAGCCAGGGAGAAGTGTAGGGATTGGAGGAGCCAGAGATACTGAGGGTTGTAGGGCTGCAGGAGTTCAGAGAGTTACTGAGGACTGTGAAGGCAGGTCTGCAGCATTCCCATCAGTTACACAGAGATGTGGAATGCTGTTCTGGTGGGGGTTACAAAAATCGAGAGGGTTGCAGATACTGGAAGATATTACAAAGACAGTGAGCTGTAGTATTTGAGGAGGTTACAGCAACAGGATGCGTTGAGGAGTTGGAGGCTGCTCCAGGTGTTAAACATGCTACAAAGGATCAAAACCTTACATCGATCAGGGGATTGGAAGATCTGGAGATAAAGAATGAGAATTGCAGTGACTGAAGAATATCACAGAGATGGGGAGTAACATATGAGTTAGAGGAGTTATAACATGGGATAGGCTGTATTCAATGGAGTCAGGGAAGATACAGGGAGATCTGAAGGGACTACAGGCGATCAAAAGGTCAGTGAGGCTTCTCACTGTCGGATTGGGTCAGTTTACGCAGGCATGGGGTATTTTATAGAATTGAGCTACTTACAGAGATTAGGAGAGTTGCATAGAATTGAGGAAAGAACAGAGATATGGAAGGCTGTAGTTAATGAAGACTTTTGTTGATGTCAGATGCTGAGGTTCTGGAAAGTATACGGACTGGCAAGCTGTACAATCTGTCAGAGTTTACAGAGACAGGAACAGCAATACATCCTGGAGACACAAACACAGATAGGGAGTATTACAGACACTGGAGGAAGTTTCTTCTTTAGGGATGGTTGTAGAGGAGTGTAACGTTTACACAGATAGGGATGTAAGAGCTGGAGAAGATTATGGAGATGATTAGATTGGTAGGGGGACCGGAGGAGCTTACACTGACAGGGCGGGTGATAGTGACGGGAGAATGTTACTGAGATAGTAAGTCTTATACAAACTGATCGGGAGAGTCACAAGCATTGGAGCTGGTTCCACAGATCGGTAGTTTTACAGGGTCCTGAGAGGATTACGCAGATAGGGAGGTTTGTAGGATGCCCACATTTTCAGAGTGTTTCAGGAATGGAAAAGGTTACACAGTTAAGGAGGGATGTTGGAGCTGTGGGAGTTCACAGAGACTCGGAGGTTTGAAGGGGTTGGGGCTGATTATGGATAGATGGATATATTTAGGGGCAGTAATATGGAACGCAGAGGGAGAGTTTAGATTAGATTCCCTACAGCATGGGAACAGGTACTTTGGCACAACATGTCCACACCAACTCTCCAAAGAGTAATCCACCCAGACCCACTTCTCTCCGACAATGCACCTAACACGATGGACAATTTAGCATGGCCGATTCACCTGACCTGCACATCTTTGGACTGTGGGAGGAAACTGGAACACCTGGAGGAAACTCACGCAGACACAGGGAGAAGGTGCAAACTCTACACAGGCAGACAGTCACCGAACGCTAGAATCAAACCTGGGTCCCTGGCACCATCGCTCATCACTGAACCACCGTGCTGTCCCAAATTGCAGAATTACACAAAGAGAGAGTGTTTGAGGTGCTGAGAGGACTATAGGGAGTGGACGAGCAAACAGAGATGTGGAGTGCTGTTGTGGCTTGAAAAAGGTCTGGAGGTGTTCATATCGGTAAGGAGGTCGGTAGGGTTGGGAGAAGGTTACTGTGGTCGTGTGGTGCTATAGGCCAGGAGGCAGGAGTGTGATCGGACCTGCAGAAGGTTACAGTGATATCATGTTTTCTTGGGGCTTGAGGAAAGTACACAGGTGGGTATTTTGCTTCAGGCTGGAGGATTTTACAGAGACGGGGTTACTGTAAGTATTGTGCAAAACTATAGAAATGGGAATTATTGTACTGAGTGCAGAATGAGATTACTGAGATTGGGCATGTTATCGACATTGGAGCAATTTACATACAGGGAGAGTCGTCAGCATCGGAGTAGGTTTCAAATATACAGCGGGAATATGGGAGTGGTGGAGGTTACAGAAATAGGAAAACTTCTGGGAATTACAAGCATTCACGATATTGGCACAAACAAGTTAGACCGAAAGGCATGTTTCCTTGCTGTATGACTCTATCACATGACAAGAGACAGCGTGAGGAGGGAAGATAGAACAGAAAGATCCCAGGTTTCAATACCATCTCCTTGAGGGAGGCCTGCTTTCCCCTCTGTTGAACTGATCCTCACTAAGACAGCACAGGCCTGAATTGATAACTGTCAACTTAATGTATTGCAGCAGAGATGTAAATTAACAAGACGGTGGGGTTTGAGCCTGGGACCATCATGCTCTGTGTTTACCCTTCAACACTGTATCTGTGTCATGTCTTCTGGACCAAAGTTCGATCCCTTAAATCCACTCTGCTCTGTTCACTGTGAGTTATCTTGCCTCGCTGCAGGATTTACTGAAGGCTCCAGCTCTCACTCTCCACCTCTCTGGCTGACCAACCATCTTCAGTGTGGTGATGGACGAGACAGGAATTGGGAATTCTGTTGAGTCAAAAGCATCCTGAGTATCTACAGGAGATAGAGAAACAGACAGAATGGGAAATTAGACTGATGCAGTGAGGGTTACACATGGAAAATGGCACTAAGTCCCACAGAGATCTGGAAAATCCCTGTCTCCATCCCTGGTCTGTGTTGCCTCATCTCCCTGGAGTGGAGAATTCTGTTGGCTTAGGATCTGGAGTAGCTGCAAAAGGTGCAGTCACTGGCATCAATTAGACCCTCACAGTGACAGATACCACATGGAGAGAGACTGTGTGATATCACCAGAGTGCAGGAAGGTATCAGGATCAAACCACGGTCAGGAAGAAGGTGCACTGGGATCAGTACTCAGGGATGAGGGAGCTATCAGTAGACCAGGCAATGACCTCGTGTTACTCTCACTAGACTGTTCATCCAGAATTTAACGCCGACCAGATATCCTTTCCTAATTTAATGCCAGAGTCAGGGATACACATCTAACTGCTTAATAATACCCTTTCAGTAAGCAAATCTGTTATAGGCTGCCAGTCTGGCCTACATATGAATCCAGACCCAGCGCAATGGGATCGACGCTGAAATGCCCACTGTAATGATCTGGCAAGTCACTCAGCTCTAAGGCTGGTCAGGGTGGGCATGCGATGCTGGCCAGCCAGAGACAGCAACATCCCATGAGTGAATTAAAATCAACACTGCTGGGAGCAGTGTCCTGGCCAATCATGTCAGTAGGTTTATGGACAGGGCTTTAAACTGACAGAGAGGATGCAGGGACAGGCTTCAGGTGAAAGGAGCTTTCCAAATCCAGAGAGAAAAGGTGAAGCCTCAGAACAGCATGGGAATGTGGCTGAAGACAAGCAGAAAGGAACAGGAAGGGACAGAGTTTAACTAAAACTGTACATCAATGAATTGTTTTGTGACAGGACATTGTGGGGAAGAGGAAATTATAATGTTGTTTTGATTTGGAATGGACAAAGTATCTTCATTAAGGTAATAGCCTTGTGACACAGAGATAAATGAGACTTAGTCACCAGACAGACGTGATTACAGGGTGAACAAAAGGTGGAACATAAATATTCAACAGTAAACAACCTTACAGGATCTCAGGCAGAATGGAAAAGCAAGATGGGAACCCTGACACTAATGGACAACAAAGGCATTACAGAGAAAGCACTTGGTCTCAGATTATGCAGCTGAATCAGCCTGAATGCAAATTCTGGGTGCTATGTCAAAAACACAAGCAGGAAAACAGTTTTTAAACTGGTTAAAAACAATGACTGCAGATGCTGGAAACCAGATTCTGGATTAGTGGTGCTGGAAGAGCACAGCAGTTCAGGCAGCATCCAAGTAGCTTCGAAATCGACGTTTCGGGCAAAAGCCCTTCATCAGGAATAAAGGCAGTGAGACTGAAGCTTGGAGAGATAAGCTAGAGGAAGGTGGGGGTGTGGAGAGAATAGCATAGAGCACAATGGGTGAGTGGGGGAGAGGATGAAGGTGATAGGTCAGGGAGGAAAGGGTGGAGTGGATAGGTGGAAAAGGAGTTAGGCAGGTAGGACAAGTCCGGACAAGACAAGGAGACAGTAACTGAGCTGGAAGTTTGAAACTAGGATGAGGTGGGAGAAGGGGAAATGAGGAAGCTGTTTAAGTCCACATTGATGCCCTGGGGTTGAAGTGTTCCGAGGCGGAAGATGAGGCGTTCTTCCTCCAGGCGTCTGGTGGTGAGGGAGCGGCGGTGAAGGAGGCCCAGGACCTCCATGTCCTCGGCAGAGTGGGGCGGCGAGTTGAAATGTTGGGCCACGGGGCGGTGTGATTGAGAGGTGTGGGTGTCTCGGAGATGCTGCCTTGCAGTGTTTTATTGCTCATCCCTGCATTAAACAGGAATTCATTAGAAATTGTAGCAAAGGTGGTGTGATAATTTTTGAAGACTTCAATCTTTGTCTAATCTGGGACAGACACATTGGCAAGAGTGATATTATCCGAGATCCTCCTTGAATGTTTTTGTCAGTGTTTCTTTGAATAACACATTGTGCAAATAGCTAGGGATGTAACTATCTCAGATAGACTATTGGGTGATGAAGCTGAGTGAATGAGTAATATCACACCGAGATCCTCCAAGAAATTATACCGGAATTCAAAGAGATTATGACATTTTAAAATGACCATAAAGCACACCCGAGCATCAGTAACAAAGCCCATTATATGATTTTGAGAGAGAACTGACCAAAGTAAACAGGGGAAACAGACTGAAATGTCAGTCTGTAAATGAACAGTGGAAACCATTTAGAGCCAGAGAAACCTAGAGACGTACAGCACATAAACGGACCCTTCGGTCCAAATCGGCCACGCCGACCAGATATCCTTTCCTAATCTCGTCCCATCTGCCAGCACTTGGCCCATATCCCAATAAACCGGTTTTATTCATATACCAATCCAGATGCTTTTTGAATGCTGCAATTATACCAGCCTCCACCACTTCCTCTGGCAGTACATTCCCTACATAACCACACTCTGCGTGAAAAGGTTTCCCCTTAGGTCCATTTTAAATCTTTCATCTCTCACCCTAAACCTACGCCCTCCATTTCTGGTCTCCACTACCCGAGGGAAAAGACCTTGTCTGTTTATCCTATCCATGTCCCTCATGATTTTATAAACCTCAGGAATGTCACCCCTTAGCCTCTGACGCTCCAGGGAAAACAGTCTCAGTCGTTTCAGTCTCTCCCGATCGCTCAAATCCTCCAATCCTGGCAACATCCTTGTAAAACTTTTCTGAACACTTTCAAGTGTCACAACATCCTTCCAATAGGAAAAAGATCAGAACTGCATGCAATATCCCAAAAGTGCCCTAACCAGTGTGCTGTACAGCTGCAACATGACCTCCAAACTCCAATAATCAATGCTCTAACCAATAAAGGAAAGCATACCAAACACCTTCTTCACTATCCGCTTACCGAGGTAACACTTACGGGGGCATGGGCGTGGACATGGATTGGACGGTGGGTGTGGCGGGCGGGGGGGGGCGGTGTTGAACGGGTTTGGGGACGGGCTGAGGGTGATGTCGGACGTGTCTGGGAAGTGGGGGCAGGCGGCGGGTGCAGGGTGGTGTCGGACGCTTTTGGGGGCAGGATTCGCTGTTGGGTCAGTTTGGGGGGGCGACGTTGAGAGTCAGGTGGGGGCGGTGTTGGATGGGTTTGGAGGCGAGGGGGGTGTGCTTTTGGGGTTTGGCAGGGTGTGGGGGCTCGCTCATGGCTTGCTGCTGCCTAGTCACCTGAACAGGGAGCAGACTGGACTGAAAACACCGAGCCCCAGAGGAAAGGTATTGAATCGATTAACCAAATAATCAATTATCTGAACGGAATAGTGTCCGTCCATCTTGTTCAGACAATCGGGGTTCCTCTGTAAACCATCTGGACTATACCCTAGTGTCGTGTGAGTGTTACCTTCACCCAATCAACCCCTGCTCGATCCTGCTGAATGGTCCCAATATTGGCCCAGTTCCAGTTTAAGACCTAAATCTGTCAACCCGTCTGATCTTTCTCCACAACTATGTTAAAACAAAGACAGTTGTGGTGACTGGACGCAATGTGCTCTCCGACTGATACTTCAGTCACTTGCCTGACCTGGTTGTCTGAGGAGAGGTCCAGTTTTGCACCCGCCTGAGTAGCATAGAGCCCTCTACGTCTTGGTTTAGGAAACTTTCTTGGACACATTTTACAAATGCCACACAGTGCGGGCCTTTTACCCTCTGGGTGACCCAATCAATCCAGGGACAGTTAAAATCTCCATCCAATACTACTCTATTATTTTCATAGGTACCTGCAAACTCACTATATATTTGCTCCTCTCGTCCCCGCTGGCTATTTGAGGGTCTAGAACACGATCCCAGCAGACTGACCATCCCCTCTTTGTTTCTAACTTTTAAATTTATGCCCTCATTTGATGACTGCATAACAGAATTGTCTCGATACACAGTTGTTATGTCCTTCCTAATGAAAAGGACAACTCCCCTTCCTCACTTACTTGTCCTTCTATCACGCCTGCAGTTTCTGTATCCTGGAACACTGAGCTGCCAGTCCTGCCCTTCTCTCAGCCATGTTTCGGTTATGGCTATAATACCCCAGTCCCCAGAGCTAATCCATGCTCTGAGCTCGTCTGCCTTACCAGTCAGGCCTCGTGTGTTGAAATAAATGCCCTTTAAAACCAGATGTCTTTTCCCTCCCTCGACTGTGCCCCTGGATATCCTGAATAGGTAACTTGCTCTTGAATGCTGATGTATTTCCCCTGACTTTTCGATGGTCCCTCTCTCACTCAGAGTCTCAACTCCCTGCCAAACTAGTTTAAATCCTCCTGGGTAACACGAGCTAATCTCCTCCCTGGGATACTTGTGCCCCTTTGCTTCAAGTGCAAACTATCCCCTTTGTACAGGTCCCCTCTACCCCAGAAGAGATCCCAATGACCCCTGAACTGAAAACCCTGCCCACTATACCAGCTCCTCAGCCACACATCCATCCGGCCTACCTTTCTACTTCTATCCTCACTGGCACTTGGCACTGGGGGTAATCTGAAGATCATTAAGGTCAATATCCTGCTTTTTTTAACTTCTCACCTGACTCCCTGTACTCATTTCACAGGACCCCATCCCTTTGTCTACCTCTGTCATGTGGACCAATGTTCACAATGACCTCAGGATGTTCACCCTCCCCCTTCATAATGTTCAATAACGACTCAGAGACATCCTTGATCCTGGTACCTGGGAGGCAGCACACCATCCTGTGGTCTCTTCTGGAGCCACACAGTCTCCTGTCTGTCCCCCTCACAACTGAGCCTCCTATCAGTATCACGATCATTACAGAGGATCTGGCAAACAGAGACAGGGAGGAACTCCCTGCAGTTGGGTCCATGTTAGGAAAGTGGAGTATTTTAAAATGATGCAGTGAGACCGCAGGGGCAGCGTGCTCCTTGAAGAGTGAATAATAAAGGCAGCAAGTCCAGGGAATACTGATCAAGTGATATCGTGAGTTTGATAAAGAAAATACAGTGCAATAAAATCAGGTGAAGCCCTTCACAAGTATAGAGAGTGCAAGGGGATTGTGGAAAATGAGGGACAAACAATGGTCATGAAATATATTTGGCAGATACAATTGTGGAAAAGCCACAGGTAATTTATCAGCATCGTGAGAGTCAGAGGATTCCCAACGAAAGAGTGAGGCCTGTGAGAAACCAAAGGGACAATCTGTGCATAGAGCCAGAGGAAGCAGGTGAGGTCTTCAATGAATACTTCCCATCTGTATTCACACAGGAGAAAGACATTATTGCCGGGGATTTCATTTGGGATGCTGAGGTTCCAGAATATGTTAAGATCAATAAGGAGGAGGTATTAAATGTTTTCACAGGCATAAAGGTGGAGAAATCCCCAGTGCCCAGGGAAATGTATCCCAGGCTGCTATGTCATTCAGAAAAGGACATCTGCCCACCCTCACGTGGTCTGCACGACATAGCCACAGCAAAGTATTTGCCTCCCAATTACCATCTTCAAAGGCCAAGCAAGTGACTCAGTTCAAGGGCAGCTAGGACTGGGCAAGAAAGGCTGGTCAGCCAGAGACACCCACATCCCATACCTGATTTAATACATAATCCATTAGGATGGTCCCACTGGAACCATGCTGGGAGCAGTGTCCTGGCCGATCATGTCAGTAGGTTTATGGACAGGGCTTTAAACTGAGAGGGAGGATGCTGGGACAGGGTTCAAGTGAAAGGAACTTTCCAAATCCAAAGAGAAAAGGTGAAGCAATGGAACAGCATGGGGATGTGGCTGAAGGCAATCAGAAAGGAACAGGAAGGGACAGAGTTTAACTAAAATTGTACATCAGCAAAAAGATTTGTGACAGAAAATTGTGGGAAAGAGTAAGTTATGTTTTCTTAATGGACAACATCACTGTAATAAGGTCGATGGATTTGTGACACAGAGATAAAAGAGATTTAGACACCAGGGAGACATGGATACAGGGTGAACAAAAATATTCAATGGTTCACAATCTTGCGGAAACTCAGGAAAAATGGGTAACACTAAAAAATAATGGATAACAAAGGCATTACAGAGAAAGCATTTGGCTGCAGATCATGAAGTAGTGTCAGTCTGAATGTAATTACTACTTGCCAAGGACACAAGCAGCACAGCAGTTTTAGCCACTGAACAGTATGCCATTGCTCATCATTGCATTACACAGGGACTCGTTGCAATTTTTTTAACAAAAGCATTTTGATAATTTTGGAAAACTTCAATACTTGTATAGTCTGTGACAATCACACGGTCAACATTGATATTGGAAGAGGAGTTCGGTTAATTTTTTTTTCAGTGTTTCTTTGAAAAACACATTGTGCAACTGTTAAGGGACATAACTATCGCAGAGCGACCGTGTAATGAAACTTAGTGAATGAGTAATGTCACCGGGAGAGATCCTTCGGGAAATTGTGATAAAGTGCAGTTTATAGAAATATAAAGTTTTAAAGTGATTTAAAGAAAGGACAAGCTACAACTAGAAACAAAAATAGCCAATTACATGTGTGTGAGAGGAGAACTGACCAAGGTAAACAGGCTAAACAGACTGGAACATGTGTCTGTAAATGGACAGTGGAAATCATTTGAAGGAACAGTGTAAAACACTCAACAGAAGGACATTCCACTGAAACAGTAAAAACCTCAGCAAGAAATCCCCACTGGTCCCGCACACAGGACAAAAGGGACCATACTAGATTATGAGGCTGAGAAGATCCCCAAAAAGTACTTGAAATCCTGAAGTGATAGAGTGTTTTAGGAGTAAATGTTAAATAGATTGCAAAGGGTATGCTAGAAGGAGGAGGGCAGTGGGAAGGGGAGCCATGGTCAGGGTTTATTGACACAATGGGAACAGGGAGAGGTGAAGGTGCTGGAGGTGGTGAGAGTGTTACAGAGAGGGGTCAGGGTCTGAACGGTGTTACAAAGCCAAGATGGATTGCTGCAGCTGGATGTGTTTACAGAGGTAGGGAGGGATAGATGGATTTTTATTTATTCATTCCTGGGATGTGGGTGTCACTGCCTGGGCTAACATTCTTTGACCCAACTGCTAATTACCCAGAGGGTAGCTCAGAGTAAGCCATATTGCTGTGGGTCTGGAGTCAAATGTTGGCCAGACCAGGTTAGAATATTTAATGCCCTTCCTTAAAGGAAGTAAGTGACTTGAGGAGTTCTTCCCACTGATCAACAATGTTTTAATGGTGGCCCCACCAATGCCTTCTACAGATACAACATGACATCCCAACTCTTACTCTTAATGCTCTCCCCAATGAAGGTAACCACCTCAAACGCCTGCTTCACCAGCCTGTCTACCTGTGACACCACATTCAAAGAACTGTCTACCTGGGTCACTGGATCTCTGACTAAAAACACTACCCAGGGCCTGAACATTAACTGTACAAGTCCCACCCTGGTTTGTTTCACCAAAATGGAACACCTCACCTTTATCTAATTAAACTCCATCTGCTATTCTTCAGCCCACTATCCCAGCAGTACTGTCCATCCTGTTGTATCATAGATAACCTTCTCCACTGTCCAGTTTACCACCAATTTCAGTGTCACCCAAACACCTTACTTAGCAGGAAACCAATATTCCCAACCAAACCATTTATCCAAATGACAAACAACAGTGGGCCCACTCCACCGCTGGTCACATGTCTCCAGTCAGAAAAACAACAGGTCTCCCATCACCCTCTGTCTACAACCATCAAGGAAATTTTGTATCCAGTTCACTAGCTCCTCCTGAATGCCATATCCTTTTTCACTGATCTGAGCTTATTACCCAGTTTACCAGACAGAATACAGAACGCAGAACAGTTCAGCCCATGACCCTTCGGCCATGATGCTATGCCAACCTTTTATCCGACTGTAAAATCAAACTAGCCTACATACCCTTCATTTTACTACTATTCATGTGTCTGTTCAAGAGTCTATTAGATGTCCCGAATGTGTCTAATTTTACTAGAACCATTGACAGTCCATCCAACCACCTACCATCTCGATCCTCTTATCCATCTTCCAATCACCTTAAAATTATGCCGCCTTGTAACAGCCATTTATGCCATAGGAGAAAAAGTTTCTCACTATTCCCTCTCTCTGTGTGATTCTCATCATCTTGTTCACCTCTACCCAGGTCGCCCCACCTCCTTCCTCTCTCCCATGAGAAAAGCCTTATCTCCCTCAAACTTTCTCCATAAGAAATGCCCTCCATTCCAGGCAGCATCCTGGTATATCTCCAGTGTACGCTATCTAAAACTTGCACACCCTTCCTGTAAAGATGGGATGAGAACTGAACACAATATTCCAAGTGTGGTCTCACCAGGTCGCTATAAAGATGCAGTAAAACCTCACGGCTCTTGAAATCAATCCCCTTGCTAAGAAAGGCCAACACAACATATGACTTTTTAGCAACCCTATCAATATGCGTGGCGATTTTGAGGGATCTATGGACATGGACGCCATGATCTCTCTGTTCCTCCACAATGCCAAGTATTTTGCCTTTTAACGCTGTATTCTATATTCAGGTTTGACCTTCCAGAATGAATCACTTCACACTTTTCCAGATTGAACTCCATTTGCCACTTCCAGCCCAGCTCGGCGTCCTGTCAATGTCCCATTACAACCTACAACAGCCCTCCACATTACCCACCATTCCACCAACCTTCATGTTATTGGCAAACTTACTAACCCACTCTCCAACATCCACATCCAACTCATTTGCAAAAATCACAGAGAGCAGAGTCCCAGAGCCGATTGATACAGAACCCCACTGGTCACTGAGCTCCAGGCTCAATACTGTCCATCTACTGCCACCCTCTGTCTTCTCTGGGCCATCCAATCCTGTATCCAGACAGACAGATTTCCCTGTATCCCAATCATCCTTCTTTTCTGAATGAGCCATCAACGTATTCTGTCATATCCTCAAAGAATTCAATAAGGTTTTGTGAGGCATGACCTGACCCCTTACAAACCCATACTGACTGTCACTAAATTAACTATGGTTTTCCAAGTAGTCATAATTCCTTTCTTTAGAGTCCTCGCCAATAATCTGCACCACACAAACATCAGACCAAATCTGTAATTTCCAGAATTCTACCTCCGTAATATGGTCCAGACGCTACAAATCTTCTCTCCTCTGCCATGTTCCCCAGAAGGGCACTGGAGGGTGGTGGGGATTACAGAGATAGAGAGGAATATCAGGACAGGAGGATTTTGCAGACAGTAGGAGGTTTCAGTAATTGCGAGGTTTCATGGTGATGAAGGCATTTGAGGAGGGAGGGAGGGAGGATTGTAGGGAAATGAGAGGTTTCACAGTTTAGGTGTTTTGTTAGAGCTGCAAGTGGTTACTGAGTTCGGGAGGTTTAAGCACTGGTGGATATTCCATGAACATGTGGTTTTGATTGCAATGGCAGGAAGAGGATTCAGGAAGCTGGAGAGTATGGGGTCTGAACGAGGTTACACAAATGGGAAGAGTGGTCAGGAGTGGAGGTGTTTACAGAGACAGCAATGGTCTGATCTGGAGCAGAGGACCCAGATTGGGAGGGATGTGGGGACTGGAGGTGGTTTCACAGAGAGGGAGGACCATAGAGCCACAGGAGGTTACAGAAATGTGGAGAGCTGTAGGGCTGACAGGGGTTCATGGAGATGGGAATGTTGGGAGGGATAGAGAAGGTTACAGGGATAAGGATGTTTGTAGGACAGGGCTGGATTACACAGACAGGGACTGTTTTAGTGAGCTGAGCAGATTACAGAGATAAAGAGGTTTGTATCATCTGGTGAAACAAACAGGGATATGGAGGGTCATCGTGACTGAAGATGTTTATAGAGATAGGAAGGCTTAGGTTCTCGGGGTTATTTAGACATGGAGGCTGTGGAATCTGGATTCTTTTTTGAGAGATTGGGTAGCAAGTTTGGTTGGAGACATTTTCACAGATAAGGGAGCATAGCACAAATAGAAGGAAGTTCCTGCAGTAGGGAGGGTTTGAGTGGAGAGTGATGTTTACACAGATGGGGGTAAGAGCTGGAGAAGGTTATGGAGATGAGTAAATGTTTGGAGATACAGGAGAAGCTTACATTGACAGGGTGGGTGATCGTGACGGGAGGATGTTACATTGTTCATGAGTCTTGTAGGAACAAGATCAGGAGAGGCACAGGCATTGGAGTGGGATCTACAGATCGGGAGTGTTGCAGGGACCTAAGAAGATAACACAGATAGAGATGGTGGTAGGGTCTCCACAGACTGATGGCGTTTTAGGGACTGGAAGAGGTTATGTAAGAGCTGCAGGAGCTTATGGAGAGTTGAAGAGTTGGAGCAGTTCACAGAGGAAGGGTTCTCCCACAGGAGTAGGTCACAGATAGTGAGGGTTGTGTGGCCGGAGAAAGTTAAAGAGAGGGGAGTTTTCGGGACTGGTAGATAGTAGACTGACAGGGACAGTTGAAGAGACTGTAGCAAAAATGCATGGAGAAGGTTACACAGATAGGGAGGTGAGTAGGGACTGAAGGTGAATACACAGGCATGGAGGGTTGTATTGTTAGACGGAGCTGAGAGGGATAGGGACTGGTGTACGGATTTACACAGATTGGGAAGGTTGTGTTGTTGGAGAAGGTTACACTGATACAGACAGTGTTAAAGAGTGTTGAATGGACTACAGAGGAGCTCAGAGAGAATGTATTATGGGGAGTGGAGGAGATTACAGACACAGAGATGGCTGTCGATTTGAACAGATCTTCTACAGATCCTCAGTGCTGTAAGGCTGAAGGGAGGTTACAATAATAAGGGTTACCTACACTTAATGACTTTTTTGATATAGAAAAAGTCTCAGAACGGGACTGTCAAAAGGAAGTACAGACAGTCCAGATGAGTTGACAGAGATATAAATGTTTTTGGGGCTTTCAGGATGGGACAGTGATTGGGAGTGATGTAACAAATGGCAATATTTATAGAGAAGGTTCTAAAAGCAGGAGGAGGTGACAGTCATATCGATCGTGGTAAGGACTGGAGAAGCTGACATCGCCAAGGAGTGTTTTAGAAACTGTTGGAGATTACACATATAAGGAGAGTATTGGGGATGAGGCAAGGTTCAAGAGACAGGGATGGTTTACAGGACTGGACAATAACCTGAATAGAATCTTCACACAGTGTGGAAACAGGCCATTCGGCCCAACAAGTCCAAAACAACCTCTCTAAAGAGCATCCTAACCAGACCCATCCCTCTCCCTGTCCAATAAACCCTGCATTCCTCATGGTGAACTCACCTAAACCACACTTGCCTGAATACTACAGTCAATTTATGACGGCCCATCCACGTATCGTGCAAATGTTGGACTGTGGCAGGAAACCAGAGCACCTGGAAGCAACCCACACAGTCTGGGGGAGAACATGCAAAGTCCACACAGACAGTCGGCCAAGGCTGGTATTGAAGCCAGATTCCAGTCACAGTGAGGCTGATTATACAGAGCACTCCAGAGATTGGACAATTTCACAAAGTTCACAAGGGTTTATTAGAACAGGAGGAAAATATATAAAGGAACATTAGAAGCTTACATAGATGGTGTCCATGAGAGGGACTGGAGGAGGTTAACGCAATAGGGAGGGTTGTGCATTCTCTCGACAATTAGAGGTAGGGACGGTTGGGGAGACTGGATGAAGTTAGTCATACTCAGAGTTGTACACACTCTGAGTAATGGCAGATGGAGTTTACTTCTGATCACTGTGAGGTAATGCACTGTGGGAAGTCTCATAACCGAAGGATATACATCATGAAGGGTAGGACCTCCTGGAGAACTGAGTAACACCAGGACCTTGGTGGGCAAGTCCCTGGATGTCTGAAGGTGTCAGCACAGGTTGACAGGGTGGGGAAGGCACCTGAACTGGGAGGAGGGGGACCCACATCCTGATGGGGCAAATTGTTAGAGCTGCTTGAGAGGATATAATCTAATCTGGCAGGGTGTTGCACCTTAAACAGTGATAAGGCCAGAAAGAAGATTGAGGTTGGTGCACAAGTTAAAGACAGCAATTTCAGCAGACAAGGCAGGCAAGACCATAGCAGGAAATGGGGGAGGGGGAACTGATGATTAAACTGCATTTATTTCAATGCAAGGGGCCTGACAGCTAAGGAAGATGAACTCAGGGCATGGATTGGAACATGGGACTGGGATATTATAGTTAGTACAGAAACACAGCTGAGGGAGGGACAGGACTGACAGTTCATTGTTTCAAGGTGGAGATGCAACAGGAAGCATCGAAGGGGAGGCAGGAGAGGACGCGTGGTGGTGGGTTTTCATTGCATGAATCATTACATCAGTACCTAGAGAGGATATTCCTGTGGGATCACGCAGTGACACTATGTTAGTGGAACTGAGAAATAAGAATGGGTCATCACTCTGACACGATTGTCTTACTGACCCCGAATAATCAGTGGCAGACTGAGGAACAAACATATCAGGAGATCTCAAATATCAATCATAATAATAGGGCTGTTATCTTTGGGGTTTTTAAACTTTCCAATCCTAGACTGAGACTGCCAGTGTTCAGTGTTTGCAAGGGAGGAATTTGGTAATTGTCTTCCAGAAAACTCCCAATCAATATGTAAATGGCCTGAAAAGAGAATGGGGCAAAATCTGACCTCCCCTTGGGAAACAAGTTAGGGAAAGGGACTGAGGTGTGAGTGGGAAAGCATTTTGCCAAAGTGACTCAAGTCTATTAGTTTGAAAATAGCGATGGAAAAGGACAGGGCTGGTCCACAGGTTCAAGTTATAAAATGGGGCCAGACTAATCTTGATAATATTAGCCAGGAACTCTCAAAGGGTGACGAGGGAGTCTATTTGCAGGGAAAGGGAAGTCGGGCAAGTGAGAATATTTTAAAAGTGAGATAAGCTGAGCGATCAGCGCCAGCATGTTCCTGTTTGTGTGCAGGTCAATGCTGACAGCATTCGGAAACACTGGCTGTCTATTGAGGGTCTGGTCAAGGAAAAGGGGGCAACATGTCAGGTACAGCCAGATGGATCAAGGGAATCCCTGAGGATCACAGGGACTTTAGGAATACACTTTGGATAGAAATCAGGAATGCAGAAATGGTACATGAAATAGCCTCAGCAGAGAATGAGAAGGAGAATCCAAAAGTGATTGTATAAATAGATTAAGAATAAAAGAGTAACTCTAGACAAAATAGTGTCCATTATAAATCAATGAGACCATTGGTGTGTGGAACCGCAGGATATGGCATGCCTGACTATTGCTCAGTCCATTGAGTGGAGGATTTGGGATGTCATGTTGAGATTGTGCAGACATTTATGAGGCATCTTCTGCACTCCTCTGTCGAGTTCTGGTCGCCCAGTTATAGGGAGGATATTATTAAGCTGCAGGGGGTTCAGCAGAGATTTACCAGGACATTGTTGGATTTGGAAGGCTTGATTTCTGAAAAATGGCTGGATAGGCTGAGTCTTTTTTCACTGAAGCCTGGAGTTTGAGATGTGATGTTGTAAAAGTTTATTTTTTAAAAATGAGGTATAGATCGAGTTGTCTTTTCCGTAGGATGGGGGAGTCTCAACAGGAGGGACCACATTTTTCAGGTCAGAATAGAGAGATGTTCAAAAAAAAAGACATGGGGGCAAATTGTTACACAGAGGGTGTTTTGATTGTGGAATGAACTTCCTGAGGAAGGGTGGACGTGGTTACAATTACAACGTTTAAAAGACAGAGATACTAAACAAATATTTTGCATCAATTTTTACTGTGGAAAAGGATATGGAAGATAAAGAATGTAGGGAAATAGATGGTGACACCTTGCAAAATGTCCATATTACAAAGGAGCAAGTGCTGGATGTCTTGAAATGCATAAAGGTGGATAAATTCCCAGGACCTCATCATGTGTACCCTCAAACCCTGTGGGAGGCTAGAGAAGTGATTACTGGGCCTTTTGTTGAGATATTTTTATCATCGATAGTCACAGGTGAGATGCCGGAAAACTGGAGGTCGGCTAACGTGGTGCCACTGTTTAAGAAGGGTGGTAAGGTCAAGCCAGAGAATTATAGAGCAGTGAGCCTGACGTCGGTTGTGGGCAAGTTGTTGGAGGGAATCCTGAGCGACAGGATGTACATGTATTTGGAAAGGCAAAGACTGATTAGAGATAGAGATTTATGCGTGGGCGATCATGTCTCACAAACTTGATTGAGTTTTTTGAAGAAGTATCAAAGAGGATTGAAGAGGGCTGAGCGGTAGATGTGATCTATATGGACTTCAGTAAGGCATTCGACAAGGTTCCCCATGGGAGACTGATTAGCAAGATTCGATCTCACAGAATACAGGGAGGATTGGTATTTGGATACAGAACTGGCTCAAAGGTAGAAGGCAGAGGGTGGTGATGGAGGTTTGCTTATCAGACTGGGGGTCTGTGACCAGTGGAGTGCCACAAGGATTGGACCTAAGAATGGTGAATAGCCAAGGGTAAGGGAGTCCAAAACTCGAGAGTACAAACGGGACATGAGAGAGCAAAGATTTAAAGAGGGAGCTGAGGGGCAACATTATCCACAGAGGATGGTGCACAGACAGGACGGACTGCCAGGGGAACAGGGGAGAAACAAGAAAAATGACAACATGGAAAAGACATTTGGGCAGGTACATGGAGGGGAGAAGGTTTGAAGAGATAAGGGCCAAACGCAGGCAAATGAGACTCATTCATTATAGGAAACATGGAGAGCATTGATGAGTTGTACCACAGGTTCTGTTTCCGTGCTGTATCACTCTGTATCCAGTTAAAGAAGATTACAGTACTGAAATAAAGTATGTTGTAGACACTGAAGCAATTTCCAGCAATAAGGATGGTAGTCTGGAATGCAGTACATTTCAAATATGTGGAGGACGATCGGGAAGGGAGGGAGTTACAGGGACAGGAACTATTATAGGAGTTAAAACTTACTGAAGACACTGGTGCACAAACCATGCCATAGGCACAAAGTTGCAGAGTCGTGAGTCTTTGCACAGTGATGGAGGGAGAACACAGAACAGAAAGATCCCAGGCAGCATTCCCAACCTCTCGTCGGAGGCCTACTCTCCCCTCTGTTGTCCTGATGCTCACTAAGACAGCGCAGGCCTGGATTGATAACTATGAACTCGCCATGCTGTCTCAGTGCAACGTAAATTAAAGTAGAGGTGGTGATTGAGTCTGGGGTGTGTCTGTACTGTACTGTGCTCCCCATTCAGCACTGTATCTATATCATGTCCTGTTAGCCGATATATGGAGCCATCTCATTGCTCCCTGCTCTGTGCACTCTGATTGATCTTACCTCACTGCAGGATTTATTGAAGACTCCACATCTCCCTGCCCTTTGTCTCTCTGGCTGACCAACCATCTTCAATGAGGTGATGGACGAGACCCCCAGCAATTGGGAGGTCTACTGAGTCAGGAACTTCCTAAATACCTACAGGATACAGAGAAATAGACAGAATAGAAAATTGGACTGATGCAGTGAGGGTTACACATGGAGAATGGAAATGAGCCCCACAGATATCTGGAAAATCCCACTCCATCCCTGGGTTGTGCTGTTGCACTTCTCTGGAGTGGAGTATTCTGTTGGCTCAGGATCTGGAGTAATTGGAAGAGCGGGAGGAGCTGACAGAGGCAGCAATTAGACCCACACAGTGAGGGATACCACATGGAGAGAGACTGAGTGATATCACCAGAGTGCTGCAAGACTACAGGATCACACAATCATGTTGGAAGAATGGGTTTAGCTTCATGTATCAGTGCTCAGGGATGAGCAACCAGTGAGCAGGTGAAGTGATGGCTGAGTGTTATTATTGCTAGAGTATGTATCCAAAACCTCAGCTAATGTTCAGGGGAAGAAGGTTTGAATCCCACCATCAGAAATGGAGGAGTTTGAAATTAATAATTTTAAAAATAGGAATTGACAATCCATAAATAAATATGAAACCGTTGCTGATGTACAAATAAAAAACAAATACTTGTCCTTTAGATAAGGACATCTGCTCATCCTCACTAGGTCGACACGACATCCCCACAGCAAAGTGTTTGACTCTCAATTACCCTCTGAAATGGCCGAGCAAGTTACTTAGCTCGAAGGCAGCTAGGGCTGGGCAAGAAAGGCTAGTCAGCCAGAGACACCCACATCCCATACCTGATTTAATAAATAATCCATGAGGATGGTCCCACTGGAACTGTACCGGAACCAGTGTCCTGGCCAATCATGTCGATAGGTTTGTGGGACAGGGTTTTAAACTGACAAAGAGGATGCTGGCACAGGGTTCAGGAGAAACGAGCTTTCCAAATGCAAAGAGAAAAGGTGAAGTATGGGATCAGCATGGGAATGTGACTGAAGGCAAGCAGGAAGGAACAGGATGGGACAGAGTGTAACTACATCAGGGAATAGGTCTGTGACAGGAAATTGTAGGAAAGAATAAATTATGTTTTTTTGGAATGGATAATGTCTCTTCAATAAGGTAGATTGATTTGTGACAAAGAGATAAAAGAGGTTTAGACACCAGAGAGACGTGGTTACAGGGCGAACAAAAGGTGGGCATAAATATTCAATGGTTCACCACCTTGTGCAAACTCAGGCAAAATGGGTAACACTAACAATAATGGATAAGAAAGGCCTTACAGAGAAAGCATTTGGTCTCAGATCATGAAGTAGAGTCAGTCTGAATGTAAATTCTGGCTACTACTTGCCAAGGACACAAGCAGCAGAACAGTTTTTAGGCCACCGAACAGCATTCCATTGCTCATCACTGCATTAAACAGGAACTCATTGGAATTTTTTTTAACAAAGGCATTGTGATAATTTTGGGGAACTTCAATATTCACATAATCTGGCACACTCATACTGACAACAGTGATGTTGGAAGAGGAGTTCAGAAAATTTTTTTTTCGGTGTTTTTTTTTGAATAACAAATTGTGCAACTGGCTTGGGACATAACAATCTCAGAGCGACCGTTGTGTGATGAAACTTAGTGAATGAGTAATGTCACCTGGAGAGATCCTCGGGGAAATTGTGATAAAGTGCAGTTTAAAGAAATATAAAGTTTTAAAGTGAACCACAGAAAGTATAAGCTACAACTCAAAATAAAAACAGCCAATTACATGTGTTTGAGATGAGAACTGACCATGGCAAAGAGGCGAAACAGACTGAAATATGTGCCTGTAAATGAACAGTTTGAAGGAACAGTGTAAATCACTCAACAAAAGAACATTCCATTGAAACAGACAAAATCTCAGCAAGAAATTCCCACCAGACCCTCACTCAGGACAAGATGGATCATATTAGATTATGAGGCTGAGAAGATCACCAAAAAGTACTGAAAATCCTGAAGTGAGAGAGTGTTTTAGGAGTAAATGTTAATGGATTGCAATGGGTCTGCTCGCAGGAGGAGGGCTGTGGGAAGAGGAATCAGTGTAAGGGTTTAATGTCACAAAAGGAACAGGGAGGGGTGAAGGTGCTGGAGGTGGTGAGAGTGTTACAGAGAGTGGTAAGGGCTGAACGGTGTTACAAAGCCAGTCTGAATTGCTGCAGCTGGAGGTGTTCGCAGAGATAGTGAGGGACATATGTATTTTTATTTATTCATTCATGGGATGTGGGTCTCACTGCTAATTACACAGAGGACAGCTCAGAGTCAGCCATGTTGTAGTGGGTCAGGAGTCACATGTTAGCCAGGCCAAGTTAGAATGTCAGATGTTCTACACAAAAGGAGGTGAGTGAACCAGATGAGTTCTTCCCACTGATCAACAATGCTTTTATGGTGAGCTGACCAATGTCTTGTACAGATACAACATGACGTGCCAACTCCTACTCTCAATGCTCTGCCCAGTGAAGGAAACCATCCCAAACGCCTTCTTCACCAGCCTGTCTATCTGTGACACCACTTTTAAAGAACTGTGTACCTGGGTCACTGGGTCACTGATCGACAACACGACCCAGGGCTCTAACATTAACTGGACAAGTCCCACCCTGGTTTGTTTCACCAAAATGGCACACTTCACATTTATCTAATTAAACTCCATCTGCTATTCTTCAGCCCACTATCTCAGCAGGACTGTTCATCCTGTTGTATCACAGATAACCTTCATCACTGTCCAGTTTACCACCAATTCCAGTGTCACCCAAAAAACTTATTTAACTTACTTAACAATATTCCCATCCAAACCATCTATCCAAATGACAAACAACAGGGGACCCACTCCACCGCTGGTCACATGCCTCTAGTCAGAAAAACAACATGTCTCCCACCACCCTCAGTCTCCTACCATCAAGCCCAATTTTCTGTCCGGTTGACTAGCTCCTCCTGAATGCCATAACCTTTTACACTGATCTGAGCTTATTACCCAGTTTACCATACCCTTCGGCTATGATGATATGCCAATCTTTTATCCGACAGTAAGTTTAAAAAAAAGTGGCAGATAGAGTTTAATTCAGATAAATGCGAGGTGCCGCATTTTGGGAAAGCACCTCTTAGCAGGACTTACACATTTAATGGTAAGGTCCTAGGGAGTGTTGCTGAACCAAGAGACCTTGAGGTTCAGGTTCATAGCACCTTGAAAGTGGAGTCGCAGGTAGATAGGATAATGAAGAAGGTGTTTGGTATGCTTTCGTTTATTGGTCTGAGTGTTGAATACAGGAGTTGGGAGGTCATGTTGAGACTGTACAGCACATTGGTTAGGCCACTGTTGTAATATTGCGTGCAATTTTGGTCTCCTTACTATTGGAAAGATGTTGGGAAACATGAAAGTGTTCAGAAAAGATTTCCAAGTGTGTTGCCAGGGTTGGAGGATTTGAGCTATAGGGAGAGGCTGAACTGGCTGGGGCTTTTTTCATTGGAGTGTCGGAGGCTGAGGGGTGACCTTATAGAGGTTTACAAAATTATGAAGGGCATGGATAGGGTAAATAGACAAAGTATTTTCCCTGGGGTTGGGAAGTCCATAGGTTTAGGATAAGAGGTGAAAGATATAAAAGAGACCTAAGGGGCAACTTTTTCACACAGAAGGTGGTACGTGTATGGAATGAGCTGCCAGAAGAAGTGGTGGAGGCTGGTACAATTGCAACATTTAAGAGGTATTTGGATGGGTATATGAATATGAAGGTTTTGGAGAGATTAGGACGAGGTGCTGGCAGGTGGGACTAGATTGGGTTGGGATATGTGGTCGGCATGGACGGGTTGGACTGAAGTGTCTGTTCCCATGTTGTACATCTCTATGACTCTAACTTCCATTCCCTTCATTTTATTATCATCCATGTGCCTATCCAGAAGTATATTAAATGTCCCTCATGCATCTAATTTTACTGCCAACGCTGGCAGTGCATTCCACATACACCACTCTACATGTAACAAACCTACCTCAGAGATCTCCCCTTAACCATCTGCTAATCACCAGAAAATTATACCCCCTTGTAATAGCTATTTATGTCAGGGTAAAAAATCTCTCTCTATTGACCCTATCTATGACTCTCATCACCTTGTTCACCTCTGCCATGTCACCCCTCACCCTTCTTCACTCCAATGAGAAAAGCCTTAGCTCCCTCAACCTTTCTTCATAAGACATGCTCTCCAGTACAGGCAGCATCCTGGTAAATCTCCTCTTTACCTTCTCTAAAGCTTCCACATCCTTCCTGTAATGAGGGGACCAGAACTGAACACAATATTCCAAATGGGGTCTAACCAGGGCTCTATCGAGCTGCAACACTGATTGGCAACTTTGAGGGATCTATGAATCTGTTCGTTCACACTGCCAAGGATCCTACCATTAACCAGGAATTCTGCATTCAACTTCAAGCTTTTAAAATGAATGACTTCACACTTTTCCAGATTGAACTCCATCTGCTACTTCTCAGCATCTTGTGAATGTCCCTTTGCAACCTACAACAGCCCCCCACACTATCAACCACTCCACCTACCTTTGTGTCATTGGGAAACTTACTAACCAACTCTTCCACTCACACATCCAACTTATTCATAAAATCACAAAGAGCAGAGGTCCTGTAACCACTCCCTGCAGAAAACCACTGGGCACTGAGCTCCAGGATGAATGGTTTCTATCATCGCCCTCTGTCTTCTGTGGGCCAGTAATTCTGTATCCAGAAAGACAGGTTTCCCTGTACCCCATGCCTCTGTATTTTCTGAATGAGCCATAAAGGTGTTTCGTCACATTCTCAAAAGATTCAATAAGACTTGTAAGGCATGGCCTACCCCTTACAAAACCATGCTGACTGTCTCTGATCAAACTATGGTTTCCCAAGGAATAATAAATCCTGTCTCCCAGAGTCCTCTCCAATAATTGCACACCACAGACATAAGACTGACAGGTGTGCAAATCCCAGGATCATCCCTATTCCCTTTTCTGAACAAGGGAATAATATTTTCCTGCCTCCAATCATCTGGTCCGACTCCAGTGGACAGTGAGGGTGCAAAGGTCATCACCCAGGTGCGCAGCAATCCATTCCCTCACTTTGTATGGTAACTTTGGACGCATCCATCCATTACAAAATTCTCAGCACATCCTCCTTCTTAACATCCACCTGTTCACGTACATCAGCCTGTTTCAGGCTGTCCTCACAAATGACAAGGTCCCTCTCAGCAGTGAATACTGAGGCATAGTATTCATTAAGGACCTTGCCTACCTCCTGTGACTCCAGGTACAAGTTCCTTCCACTATCCCTGACCGGCCCTATCCTCACTCTGGCCTTGCTCTTGTTGCTCCCATTAAGTGGAGAATACATTACGGTTTTCCTTCATCCTTCCCAACAATGCTTTTTCACGTCCTCTTCTCATTGCCCTAAGTCCATTCCATGGTTCCTTCCTGGTACCTTCAGAGAATCCCTACTGTGTGGAAATGGGCCATTTGGCCCAACACCTCCATACCAACCCTCCAAACAGTAAACAACCCAGCCCCATTCCCCACCCTATTACTCTCCATTTGCCTTGACCTATGCACCACACCTACATATCCGTGAACACTATGGGTAATTTAGCATGGCTGAGTCACATAATCTGCACATCTTTGGACTGTGGTGGGAAACCAGAGCACCTGGAGGAAAAACCACGCAGACATGGGAAGAATGTGCAAACTCCCCACAGACTGTCGCCTGAGGCTGGAATCGAAATGGAGTCCGTGGCGCGATGAGGTTGCAGTGCTAACCACAGAGACATCGTGCCACTCAATGCAACTCTCTGGAGCCCTGTCTGATCCTTGCTTCCTCAACCTTAAGTAAACTTCCTCCTTCCTCTTGACGAGATGCTAAAGTCCATGTGGACAACTTTGACTGCTCTGCCTTCATCTATCTTTGGCCACCTCCTTGAAGAGTCAATCCGGTTTGTGAAACATGGTTTTCCACTCACAAAGCCATGCTGACCATCTCGAATCAGCTATTGCCTTTGTAAATGTAAGGAGCTCCTTTCTCTCAGAATCTCATCCAACAACTTCCCCATCACTGGGCTGTCATTTCCTGGCTTTTCCCTGCAGTCCTTCAGTGATGGAACAGCGTTAGCCAACCTCCAGTCTTCCAGTGCCTCACTGTGTCTGTTGATAGTATAAGTATCTCTGTTAGAGACACTGAAATCTCTTCTCTAGCTTCCATTAATATTCTAGGATTGACCCAATGAACTACTGAGGATTGATCTACCTTTATTTGTTTTAAGATTCCAGCACTTTCTCTTCTCTGGTGAGGATTCTTTCCAAGACATCACTATTTATTTCCCCAAGTTCCCGAGCTTCCCTGTCTTTCTCCACAGTAAATGCTAACAACACTATTTTGTCTAATATCTCACCCACCTCCTGACAGTTAAGGTGCCCTATTCTCTACCAAGTTACTCTTTAGCCTTTAGTGAAACTTGTGTGAAGGTTTCTGAAAATTCAAATAAACCATATCCTCGGTACAGCCGCTCCTACACTGTATCTATTCTGCCATTGATATTCACACCAATAAAAATGAAATCCAACAGGTTAAAACACATTCTCTTTTTATTAAAAGTGTTTCGAAGGGTCCAGTTATTGTTCACTGAGACATACTTTCAAACATATTTCAGCTCCCGACCTACTATCAGGTTAACACGATTTGGTTTCAGACTGGCAGCAGAAAGGGTTATGGGAGTTCATGTTTATCAATCTGACAAAGGTAGCTTACAGGTTCAACAGGTAATAGATGTTTTGGAAATAAGGAGGGTCGTGGGGACTGAAGGACATTATGGAGATAGGGAGTGATGTCGGGCCTGAAAGGGGCCAAAGAGATCTGCAGGGCTGTTGGGTCTGAAGGAGGTTCATGGGGATTGAAGGAGGGTACTCTGAATGGGAGGGTCGTTGGGTCAGGATGAGATTATGGAGATAGGGAGGGTCGTGGGACCTTTTGGAGATTATGGAGTTAGGCAGGTTTGTGGGGAATGATTCGGTGATATGGATAGGAAGAGTCGTGGGGACTGAAGGAGTTTATCGAGATAGGGAGGGCTGTGGGTACTGAAGGAGGTTATATAGATAGTAAGTTTATAGAGAAGCACAGGAAAGAAGACCAGGTATCGGCCATTTGACCAGAGTCGGTCCCACCATTCAATATGATCACGACTGATCATTTAACCCAGGACAATATTCCTGCTTTCACACCTTACTCTGATATTATAGTGACTACTGGCATTTAGTGATACAGGGGGCTGTAGGAACCTGGACAGGGGTGTCGGGGGTGTCTTGCAGAGATAGGGAGGGTTGTGGAAGCTAGGACAGGTGACAGATACAGGGCGGGTTTTAGGAATGGGAGGACTTTACAGGGATTCGGAGGAATGCAGGGATGGGACGTGATAACAATCACAGGGAGGATTTGGGAGTTTGATCTGAGACGGGTACAGCTGAAAACAGAAGTGAGTCAAACATTCAGGACAGGTAGGGACAAGGTAGGACTAATAAATTAAGCTGCATTTATTTCAATGCAAGGGGCCTAACAGGGAAGGCAGATGAACTCAGGGCATGGTTAGGAACATGGGTCTGGGATCTCATTGCAATTACAAAAACATGGCTCAGGGATGGGCAGGACTGGCAGCTTAATGTTCCACGTTACAAATGCTACAGGAAGGATAGAAAGGGAGGCAAGAGAGGAGGGGAGTGGCATTTTTGATAAGGGATAGCATTACAGCTGTGCTGAGGGAGGATATTCCCAGAAATACAACCAGGGAAGTTATTTGGGTGGAACTGAGAAACAAGAAAGGGATGATCAGTTTATTAGGATTGTATTACAGACCCCCCAATAGTCAAAAGGAAATTGTCAAACAAACTTGTAAGGAGATCTCAGCTATCTGTAAGAATAATAGGGTAGGTATGGTAGGGGATTTTCACTTTCCAAACATCGACTGGGACTGCCATAGTGTTAAAGGTTTAGATGAAGAGGAATTTCTTAAGTGTGTACAAGACAATTTTCTGATTCAGTATGTGGATGTACCTACTCGAGAAGGTGCAAAACTTGACCTACTCTTCAGAAATAAGGCAGGGCAGGTGACTGAGGTGTCAGTGGGGGAGCACTTTGGGGACAGCGACCATAATTCTATTTGTTTTAAAATAATGATGGAAAAGGATAGACAAGATCTAAATTTGATGTTCTAAATTGGAGAAAGGCCAATTTTGACGGTATTAAACAAGATCTTTTGAAAGCTGATTGGAGGCAGATGTTTGCAGCGAAAGGGACAGCTGGAAAATGAGAAGACTTCAGAAATGAGACAACAAGAGTCCAGAGAAAGTATATTCCTGTCAGGGTGAAAGGGAAGGCTGGTAATTATTGGGAATTCTGGATGACTAAAGAAATTGAGTGTTTGGTTCAGAAAAAGCAGGAAGCATATGTCAGGTATAGACAGGATAGATCGAGTGAATCCTTAGAAGAGCATAAAGGAAGTAGGAATATACTTAAGAGGGAAATCAGGAGGGCAAAACGTGGACATGAGATAGGTCTGACAAATAGAATTAAGAAGAATGCAAAGGGATTTTACAAATATATTAAGGAAAAAAGGGTAACTAGGGAGAGAATAGGGCCCCACAAAGATCAGTAAGGCGGCCTTTGTGTGGAGCCGCAGAAAATGGGGGAGATACTAAATGAATATTTTGCATCAGTATTTACTGTGGAAATGCATATGGAAGATATAGACTGTAGGGAAATCGATGGTGACATCTTGCAAAACATCCAGATATACAGAGAAGGAAGTGCTGGATGTCTTGAAATGGTAAAAGGTGAATAAACCCCCAGGAACTGATCAGGTGTAGCCGAGAACTCTGTAGGAAGCTAGAGAACTGATTACTGGGCCTCTTGCTGAGAAATTTGTATCATCAATAATCACAGGTGAGGTGCCAGAAGACTGGAGGTTGGCAAACGTGGTGCCACTGTTTAAGAAGGGTGATAAGGTCAAGCTAGGGAATGATAGACCGGTGAGCCTGAACTCAGTGGTGGGCAAGTTGTTGGAGGGAATCCTGAGGGACAAAATGCACATGTATTTGGAAAGGCAAGGACTGATTAGGAATAGTCGACATGGCTTTGTGCGTGGGAAATCATGTCTCATAAACTTGATTGAGTTTTTTGAAGAAGTAACAAAGAATATTGAGGAGAGCAGATGATAGATGTGATCTATATGGACTTCAGTGAGGCATTCGACAAGGTTCCCCATGGGAGGCTGATTAGCAAGGTTAGAACTCATGGAATACAGGGAAAAGTAGCCATTTGGATACAGAACTGGCTCAAAGGGAGAAGACAGAGAGTGGTGGTGGAGGGTTGTTTTTCAGACTGGAGGCCTGTGACCAGTGGAGTGCCACAAGGATCGGTGCTGCGCCCTCTACTGTTTGTTATTTACATTAATGACTTGGATGCGAGCATAAGAGGTACAGTTAATAAGTTTACAGATGACACCAAAATTGGAGGTGTAGTGGACAGTGAAGAGGGTTACAACAGGATCTGGACCAGATGGGCCAATGTGCTAACTGGCAGATGGAGTTTATTTGAGATAAATGCGATGTGCGGCATTTTGGGAATGCAAGTCTTAGCAGGACTTTACCACGTAATGGTAAAGTCCTAGGGAGTATTGCTGACCAAAGAGACCTTGGAGTGCAAGTGCATAGCTCCTTGAAAGTAGAGTCGCAGGTAGATAGGATAGTGAAGGCGGAATTTGGTATGCTTTCCTTTATTGGTCAGAGTATTAAGTACAGGAGATGGGAGGTCATGTTGTGGCTGTACAGCACATTGGTTTGGCCACTGTTGGAATATTGTATGCAATTCTGGTCTCCTTCCTATTGGAAAGATGTTGTGAAACTTGAAAGGGTTCAGAAAAGATTTACAAGGATGTTGCCAGGGTTGGAGGATCTGAGCTACAGGGAGAGGCTGACCAGGCTGGGGTGGTTTTCCCTGGAGCGTCGGAGGCTGAGGGGTGACCTTACAAAGGTTTACAAAATTATGAGGGGCATGGATAGGATAGGATAAATAGACAAAGTCTTTTCCCTGGGGTCAGGGAGTCCAGAACTAGAGGGCACAGGTTTAGGGTGAGAGGGGAAAGATATAAAAGAGACCTAAGGGGCAACATTTTCACGCAGAGGATGGTACGTGTATGGAACGAGCTGCCAGAGGATGTGGTGGAGGATGGTACAATTGCAACATTTAAGAGGCATTTGGATGGGTATATGAATGGGAAGGGTTTGGAGGGATATGGGCCGGGTGCTGGCAGGTGGGACGAGATTGGGTTGGGATATCTGGTCGGCATGGACGGGTTGGACTGAAGGGTCTGTTTCCATACTGTACACGTCTATGACTCTATCACTCATAGAGGTTATAAAAATAAACTGTGTGGTCACGTCTGGAGGAGACTAAAGCTATAAAGGTTTGTAGTTACCGAAGGAAATTACATCAATCGGGACCAGCAGAGTTTACAGAGACTGAGTGCATTTTAGAGACAGGAAGAGTTCATAGTCATCATAAGAAATGCAGAAACTAATTTATGAGAGAAGCAGGGTCACTCTGCACTGTGCCCAGAGACAAGGAGGAGTCTCACAGCTGGAGGAGGTTACTAAGGTACAGAGCTTTTTTGTTGTTGTGACGGGGAAGGTCACAGAGATCATGAAGATAGTAGGAGTTCAAAAAAGTCACAAAGGCAGGGAGGTGTTTCAGGTCTGGAAAGGACTACACTGACCAGGATGGCTTAAGGAACTGAAGAGTTGTTTTTCTTCAGTTAAGGAGAGATGTGACAGAACCCGGGATTAAAGGCAAAGGCAGAAACTTGGAGAGTTTTACTGATATGAGGAGTTTACAGGGATAGGTAGGATTGTAGGGGCTGATAGAGATAGGGGAAGTGGTATCAATGAAACAGACAATGGAGAAACTGACAGACGTAGGGAGGGTTCTGTGGAACAGATGAATTTACAGACAAGATGGTGATAATGAAGCCTGAGAATTTTCTCATGTTCCTTGCCCAGCATTGTTCCAACATCATCCCCTCAGGGTCTGAATTAAAGTCCACTACCTCCTCCCTGTGCTGTTTACTGTGAGTGATCTTACCGGCTGCAGGATTTACTGAAGGCTCCAGATCTCCCTCTCCATCTCTCTCTGGCTGACCAACTGTCTTCAATATGGTGATGGACGATTCAGGAATTGGGAATTCTGCTGAGTCAGGGACATCAAGAATACCTACAGGAGACAGGGAAATAGACATAATGGTAAATTACACTGCTGTAACGAAGGTTACACATGGAGAATGGCACTGAGTCCCACAGAGATATGGAAAATCCCAGTCTCCATCCATGGCCTGTGCAGTTGCTTCCCTCTTGAGTGGAGAATGCTGTTGGCTCAGGATCTGGAGTAGCTGTTCGAGCGAGAGACACTGACAGAGGCAGCAATTAGACCCACACAGTGAGGGATACCACATGGAGAGAGACAGTGATATCAGCAGATTGCAGGAATGTATCAGGATCACACAATGGTACCATCAGAAGTGGTTCTGACCAGTGAGCACTGCTACCAGTACTCAGGGAGGACTGAGCTATTGTATTGGGATAGGTTCCTCTGGTACCAGGATTATGCAGTGTGCGATAAACGGACACAGATGAGGAGGGGGACAGGTCTGAGGTGAATGGAAATTCCCAAGTCCAAAGAGAAAGGTTGAAATATTGGAACACCATGGAGATGTGGATGAAGACCAACAGAAACAGTAAGGGACTGAGTTTATTTAAAATACGACATTGTCAAACAGATTTGTGACAGGAAATTATTGGTTAAAATAAAGTAAATGCCAGTTCCGCCCCTCACAATTCCTTATACACCACAAGTGACATCATTTCCGCCCATCACATCATCGCTGATGTCACACACTCAGTGACTTCCTCGCCCCCCCACTGCCGTGTTTGCCACCACTTCCACCCCCACCAACGCCACTTATCTGCATTCTGCTGACACCACCCCCAGGTCCCACCGTCATCATCCCTGCCCCCAGAACCCTGAGGGGAACCCCACCCCTGCTCATGACTCCATCCCCATCCCCCCGAACACCACACCCACTCCAGTTACAGGCTCCGTCGCCTCCCCCAGCTCCACACCTACGCTTGGTCCCAGCTACCAGTCCTGCCGAGTTTTCACCATTCCCCCGGACCTCCCCCTCACTGAGGACGAATGATCAGTCCTCAGCAAAGGCCTCACCTTTATCCCCCTCCGTCCACACATCAATGAATTTAATACACGCCGTGACATCGAACACTTCTTCCACCACCTCCACCTCAGAGCTTACTTTTACAATGAAGACTCCCGCCTATTTTCTGAGGACCCCTTTGCCACCCTCCATTACACTCCATCCACCTGGACACCCCGCGCTGGCCTATTACCTGCCTTCGATCTCTTCATTTCTAACTTCCACCGAGACATTAACCGCCTCACCCTATCTCCCCCCTCCCCCACTCCAACCTCTCACCCTCACAACGTGCAGCCCTCCACTTCCTCTGCTCCAATACCGACCTCACCATCAAACCAGCAGATAAAGGGGGTGCAGTGGGAGTCTGGTGCACTGACCTCTACCCCGCTGAAGCCATGATGCCAACTCAAAGACACCTCCTCCTACCACCCCCTTCTACCACGACCCACCTCCCATCACCAAACCGTCATCTCCCAGAGCATACAGAACCTCATCACCTCAGGAGGAGATCTCCCACCCACAGCTTCCAACCTCATTGTTCGGGATCCCCCACCGCCCGGTTCTACCTCCTTCCCAAGATCCACAAGCCTGACCACCCTGGCCGACCCATTGTCTCAGCATGCTCCTACCCCACCGAACTCATGTCTACCTACCTCGACATTGTCCTATTCCCCAGTCCAGGAATTACCCACATTCGTTTGAGACACCACTCACACCCTCCACTCATCCAAGACTTCCATTTCCCCGGCCCCCAACACCTCATCTTCACAATGGATATCCAATCCCTCGACACCTCCATCCACCATGACCAGGACCTCCAGGCCCTCCGTTTCTTCACCTCCCGACGTCCACAACAGTACTCTTCCACCGACACTGTCAGTTGTTTGGCTGAACTTGTCCTTACACTTAACAATTTTTCCTTCGAATCCTCCCACTTCCTCCAGACCAAAGGGGTAGCCATGGGCTCCCGTATGGGTCCCAGCTATGCCTGTCTCTTTGTTGGCTATGTAGAACAGTCCATCTTCCGTAGTTACAATGGCACCACTCCCCACGTCTTCCTCCGCAACATTGATGACTGCATTGGCACCACCTTGTGCTCCCTCGAGGAGTTTGAGCAATTCATCAACTTCACCAACACATTCCACCCTGACCTTAAATTTATCTGGACCATCTCTGATACCTGCCTCCCCTTCCTGGACCTCTCAATCCCATATAATGACAACCGACTTGACACCGACATTTTTTACAAACCTACCGACTCCCACAGCTACCTAGTTTACACATCTTCCCACCCTACCGCCTGCAAAATTCCCAACCCCTATTCCCAATTCCTCCGCCTCTGCCGTACCTGCTCCCAGGAGGGCCAGTTCCACCACAGAACACATCAGATAGCCTCCTTCTTTAGAGATCGGAATTTCCCTTCCCACGTGGTAAAAGATGCCCTCCAACGCATCTCGTCCACATCCCGCACCTCCGCCTTCAAACCCCACCCCTCCAACCGTAACAAGGACAGAACGCCCCTGGTGCTCACCTTCCACCCTACCAACCTTCGCATAAACCAAATTATTCGCCGCCATTTCTGCCACCTCCAAAAAGACCCCACCACCAGGGATATATTTCCCTCCCCACCCCTCTCCACTTTCCGCAAAGACCATTCCCTCCATGACTACCTGGTCAGTTCCACACCCCCCAAAAACACACCCTCCCTTCCTGCCACCTTCTCCTGCCACTGCAGGAATTGCAAAACCTGCGCCCACACCTCTCCCCTCACCTCTATCCAAGGCCCTAAAGGAGCCTTCCACATCCATCAAGGTTTTGCCCGCACATCCACTCATATCATTTATTGTATCCATTGCTCCCGATGTGGTCTCCTCTACATTGGGGAGACTGGACACCTCCTAGCAGAGCACTTTAGGGAACATCTCTGGTACACCCGCACCAATCAACCCCACTGCCTTGTGACCCAACATTTCAACTCCCCCTTCCACTCTGCCGAGGACATGCAGGTCCTGCGCTTCCTCCACCACCGGTCCCTCACCACCCGACGCCTGGAGGAAGAACGCCTCACCTTCTGCCTTGGAACACTTCAACCCCAGGGCATCAATGTGGACTTCACCAGTTTCCTCATTTCCCCTTCCCCCATCTCACCCCACCTTCAGCCTTCCAGCTCAGCCCCGCCCCCATGACCTGTCCTAATGGCCTATCTCCCTTCCCACCGATCCACTCCACCCTCCTCTCTGACCTATCACCCCCATCCCCACCCCCGTTCACCCATTGTACTCTTTGCTACCTGCCCCCACCCTCCTCTCTGACCTATCACCCCCATCCCCTCCCCTATTCACCCAATGTACGCTTTGCTACCTTCCCCCATCCTCCACTCTGACCTATCACCTTCTTCCCCACCCCATTCACCTATTGTACTCTATGCTACATTCTCCCCATCCCCACCCCCCTCTCATTTATCTCCCCACTCTGCAGGCTCCCGGCCTCTGTTCCTGATGAAGGGCTTTTGCCCGAAACACCGATTTTCCTGCTCCTCGGATGCTGCCTGACCTGCCGTGCTTTTCCAGCACCACTCTAATCTAGACTCTGGTTTCTTGCATCTGCAGTCCTTGTTTTTACCTTATTGGAGGAAGAGACTACCAAAGTAAGGCATGTAGTAGACACTGAACCAAGTGACAGGGATAGGGATGGTAGTCTGGAATGCAGTACATTTCACATATGTGGAGGGACTATCGGGAAGGGAGAAGGTTACAGCGATAGGATCTGTTATAGGAATTAAAAATTATGAAAGACACTGGACCACAAGACATGCCATAGGTACACTGTTGCAGAGTAGTGAGTTTTAATATAACAGAACTTACATTGGGATGGTGATTGAGCCTGGGGTGTGTGTGTGTACTGTACTCCCCTCCAGCACTGTATCTATGTCATGTTGTGTTAACAGATGTTTGGAGCCCTCTCATTGCTCTTTGCTCTGTGCACTGTGGGTGACCTTACCTCACTACAGGATTTATTGAAGGCTCCAGATCTCCTTTCCCTTTGTCTCTCTCTGGCAGACCAACTGCGTTCAATGAGGTGATGGACGATCCACCCAGCAGCTGGGAAGGCTATTGAGTCAGGACTTTCCTGAATACCTACAGGAGACAGAGAAATAGACAGAATGGGAAATTAAACAGATGCAGTGAGGGTTACACATGGAGAATGGCACTGAGTTCCACAGAGATCTGGAAAATGGAGTGATATTAAGTAATAGTTCCAGGTTGCTGGAAGAGGTCAGGATCACACAATTGTGTGGGAAGAATGGGTTTAGCTTCATGATGCCCTGGTATCAGTGCTCAGGGATGAGCACCCAGTGAGCAGGTGAAGTGATGGCCTAGTGGTATTATTGCGAGAGAATGGATCCAAAACCTCAGCTCATGTTCAGGGGAGGCAGGATTGAATCCCACCATCTGAAAAGGAGACATTTGAAATCAATAATTTTAAAAATAATAATTAACAATCCACAAATAAGTATGAGACCATTACTGATGTACAACAAATCCAAACACTTGTCCTTTAGAGAAGGACATCTGCCCATCCTCACGTGGTCTGCACGACATCCCCACAGCAAAGGGTTTGCCTCTCAATGACCCTCTGAAATGGCCGAGCAAGTTACTCAGTTCAAGGGCTTCTAGGACTGGGCAAGAAAGGCTGGTCATCCAGAGACTCACACATCCCATACCGGATTTTTTAAAAAATCTATGAGGATGGTCCCCCTGGAATTGTTCTGGGATCAGTGTCCTGGCCAATCATGTCGGTAGGTTTATGGACAGGGCATTAAACTGACAGAGAGGATGCAGGTGAAAGGAGCTTTCCAAATCCAAAGGGAAAAGGTGAAGCAATGGAACAGAATGGGAATGTGGCTGAAGACAAGCAGAAAGGAACAGGATGGGACAGAGTTTAACTAAAATCGTACATCAGGAAAAAGATTTGTGACAGAAAATTGTGGAAGAGAGTAGATTATGTTTTTTTTTAATGGACAACGTTGCTGCAATAAGGTCGATGGATTTGTGACACAGAGATAAAAGAGATTTAGACACCAGGGAGAACAAAAATATTCAGTGGTTCGTAATCTTGTGCAAACTCAGGCAAAATGGGCAACGCTAACAATAATGGATAAAAAAAGGCATTACAGAGAAAGCATTTGGCTGCAGATCATGAAGTAGAGTCAGTCTGAATGTAAATTCTGGCTACTACTTGCCAAGGACACAAACAGCAGAACAGTTTTAGCCACTGAACAGCATTCCATTGCTCACCACTGCATTAAACAGGAACTCATTGGAATTTTTAAACAAAGGCATTGTGATAATTTTGGAAAACCTCAATATTTGTATAATCTGGGACAATCACACGGTCAACATTGATATTGGAAGAGGAGTTCGGTTAATTTTTCTTTCAGTGTTTCTTTGAAAAACACATTGTGCAACTGTTAAGGGACATAACTATCGCAGAGCGACTGTGTAAAGAAACTTAGTGAATGAGTAATGTCACCTGGAGAGATCCTTCAGGAAATTTGAGTTTGAGAGGAGAACTGACCAAGGTAAACAGGCTAAACAGACTGAAATATGTGTCTGTAAATGAACAGTGGAAAACATTTGAAGGGACAATGCAAAATACACAACAAAAGGACATTCGATTGAAATAGTAAAAACCTCAGCAAGAAATTCCCACTGATCCCTCACTCAGGACAAAAAGAATCATACTAGATTATGAGGCTGAGAAGATCATCAAAAAGTACTTAAAATCCTGAAGTGAGAGAGTGTTTTAGGAGTAAATGTTAATGGATTGCAATGGGTCTGCTGGCAGGAGGAGGGCTGTGGGAAGGGGAGCCACGGTCAGGGTTCATTGACACGATAAGAACAGGGAGAGGTGAAGGTGCTGGAGGTGGTGAGAGTGTTACAGAGAGTGGTCAGGGTGTTACAAACCAGGACGGATTGCTGCAGCTGGAGGTGTTTGCAGAGGTAGGGAGGGACATCGGTATTTTTATATATTCATTCATGGGATGTGGGTGTCACTGCCTGGAACAACATTCTTTGACCCCTCTGCTAATTACTGAGAGGGTAGCTCAGAGTCAGCCATATTGTTGTGGGTCTGGAGTCATATGTCGGCCAGACCAGGTTAGAATATTTGATGTCCTTCCCTAAAGGAGGTGAGTGAACCAGATGAGTTTTTCCCACTGATCAACAATGTTTTAATGGTGGCCCCACCAATGTCTTTTACAGATACAACATGACATCCCGACTCTTACTCTTAATGCTCTCCCGAATGAAGGTAACCATCCCAAAGGCCTGCTTCACCAACCTGTCTACCTGTGACAACCACTTACAAAGAACTGTGTACCTGCATCCCTGGGTCTCTGACTGAAAACCCTACACAGGGCCCGAACATTAACTGTACAGGCCCCAACCTGGTTTGTTTCAAAATGGAGCACCTCAAATTTATCTACTTAAACTCCATCTGCTATTCTTCAGCTCACTATCCCAGCAGGACTGTTCATCCTGTTGTATCATAGATAACTTTCTTCACTGACCACTTTACCACCAATTTCAGTGTCACCCAAAAAACTTACTTACCAGGAAACCAATATTCCCATCCAAACCATTTATCCAAATGACAAACAACAGTGGACCCACTCCACCGCTGGTCACATGCCTCCAGTCAGAAAAAACAACATGTCCCCCACCACCCTCTGTCAACAACCATCAAGCAAATTTTGTATCCAGTTCACTAGCTCCTCCTGAATGCCATAACCTTTTACATTGATCTGAGCTTATTACCCCGTTTACCAGACAGAACACACAACACAGAACAGTTCAACCCAAGACCCTTCAGCCATGATTTCACGACAAACTTTTATCCAACTGGAAGATCAAACTAACCTACATACCCTTCATTTTACTATTATCCATGTGTCTGTCCAAGAGTCTATTAAATGTCCCAGATGTGTCTAATTGTACTACCACCATTGGCAGTGCATTCCAAACACCTACCATTCTCTATCGTCTTATCCATATCCATTCACCTGAAACTTTATGCCACCTTGTAATAGCCATTTATGCGATAGGAGGAAAAGTCTCTGACTATTCACTCACTCTGTGCCTCTCATCATCTTGTTCACCTCCACAAAGCCGCCCTGCCCCCTTCTCCAATGAAAAAAGCCTTAGCTCCCTCAATCTTTCATCGTAAGAACTGCCCTCCATTACAGGCAGCATCTTGGTAAATCTCCTGTGTACACTCTCTAAAATGTGCACATCCTTCCTGTAAACAGGGGACCAGAACTGAACACAATATTGCAAGTGTGGTCTCACCAGGACGCTATAAAGATGTGGTAAAACCTCACGGCTCTTACAGTCAATCCCCTTCTAAGGGGAGCCAACACAACATATGCCTTTTTAACAACCCTACCAACGTATGTGGTGATTTTGAGGGATCTATGGACACGGACCCCATGATCTCTCTGTTCCTCCACACTGCCAAGCATTCTGCCTTTCACCTTGTATTCTGTAATCAAATTCGACCTTCCAGAATGAATCACTTCACACTTTTCCAGATTGAACTCAATCTGTCACTTCCAGCCCAGCTCAGCGTCCTGTCAATGTCCCATTGCAACCTACAACAGCCCTCCACATTCCCCACCACTCCACCAACCTTCATGTTATTGGCAAACGTACTAACCCACTCTCCAACATCCACATCCAAGTCATTTACAAAAAATCACAGAGAGCAGGATCCCAGAGTCGATTGTTACAGAACACCACTGGTTACTGAGCTCCAGGCTCAATACTGTCCATCTGCTGTCACCCTCTGTCTTCTCTACGCCATCCAATCCTGTATCCAGTCAGACAGATTTCCCTGTATCCCAGTTTTCCTTCTTTCCTGAATGAGCCATCAACATATTCTGCCATATCCTCAAAGAATTCAATAAGGTTTGTGAGGTATGACCTGACCCCTCACAAACCCATACTGACTGTGGCTAATTTAACTCTCATTTTCCAAGTAGTCATAAATCCTGTCTTTAGAGCCCTCTCCCATAATCTCAACACCACAGGCATTCGACCAAATCTGTAATTCCCAGGATTCTACCACCGTAAGATGGTTTGGACTTTACAAATCTTCCCTCCTCTGCCATGATCCCCAGAAGGGCACTGGAGGGTGGTGGGGGTTACAGAGATAGAGAGGAATATCAGGACAGGAGGATTTTGCAGACACTAGGAGGTTTGCAGTGCCACAAGGAGGCTTCAGTAATTGTGAGGTTTCATGGAGATGAAGCCTTTGAGGAGGGAGGGAGGGAGGGAAGATTGTAGGGAAATGAGAGGTTTCACAGTTTAGGTGTTTTGTTAGGGCTGTAAGTGGTTACTGAGTTGGGGAGGGTGTAAGCACTGGTGGATATTACAGAAACATGTGGTTTTGATTGCAATGGCATGAAGAGGATGCAGGAAGCTGGAGAGTATGGGGTCTGAACGAAGTTACACAAATGGGAAGAGTTGTCAGGAGGGGAGGTGTTTACAGAGACAGCAATGGTCTGATCTGGAGCAGAGGACCCAGATTGGGAGGGATGTGGGGACTGGAGGTGGTTTCACAGGGAGGGAGGACCATAGACCCACAGGAGGTTACAGAAATGTGGAGAGCTGTAGGGCTGACAGGGGTTCATGGAGATGGGAATGTTGGGAGGGATAGAGAAGTTTATAGGGATAAGGATGTTTGTAGGACAGGGCTGGATTACACAGACAGGGACTGTTTTAGGGAGCTGAGCAGATTACAGAGATAAAGATATTTGTATTGACTGGAAGAACAAACTGAGATATGCAGGGTAGTCGTGACTGAAGATGGTTATAGACATAGGGAGGCTTACGTTATGGGGGTTATGGAGGCTGTGGAATCTGGATTTCTTTCAGAGAGTGGGATAACAATTTTGGTCAGAGACAGTTTCACAGATAAGGGAGAATCGCACAAACAGGAGGAAGTTGTAGAGAAAGGTGTTGTTTAACCAGATAGTGGTGTAAGAGCTGGACAAGGTTATGGAGATAGGTAGATGGTGGAGGCACAGGAGGAGCTTACATTGACATGGGGGTGATAGTGACAGGAGGGTGTTAAATAGATAGTGAGTTTTGTAGGGACTGGATTGGGAGAGGAACAGGCATGGAGTGAGTTCGACAGATCAGGATTACTGCAGAGACCTGAGAGGATTACACTGATAGGGATGGTGGTCGGGTCTCCACAGACTGTTGGTGTTTAGGGAATGGAAGAGATTTGGTAGATAGGGAGGGATGTAAGAGCTGCAGGAGCTTATGGAGAGTTGAAGAGTTGGAGCAATTTGCAGAGGTAGGTTTCTCAGACAGGAGTAGGTTATAGATTGTGAGGGTTGTGTGGTCTGAGTAAGTCAAAAAGAGGAGAGTTTTCGCATCTGGAAGAGGTTACACTGACAGGGACAGTTTAAGAGACTGAAGTAAAAATGCATGGAGAAGGTTACACAGATCGGGAGGTGAGTAGGGACTGAAGGTGAATACACAGACATGGAGGGTTGTATTGTTAGACGGAGCTTAGAGGGATCGGGACTGGTGTAGGGATTTACACAGATAGGGAAGTTTGTGTTTTTGGAGAAGGTTACACTGATACAGACAGTGTTAGGGAGTGTTTAGTGGACTACAGAGGAGCTCAGAGAGAATGTATTATGGGGAGTGGAGGAGATTACAGACACAGAGATGGCTGTCGGGTTGAAAAGACCTTCTACAGATTCTCAGTGCTGTAAGGCTGGAGGGAGGTTATAACAGTGAGTGTTGCCAAGACTTAATTATTTCACTGAAATAGAGGAGGTCTCAGCACGTAACTGTCAAAGGGAAGTTGAGACAGTCCAGATGAGTTTTCAGAGATACAAATGTTTATGGGAGTTTCAAGAGGGAACAATGATTGGGAGTGCTGTACCAAATGGTAATAGTTATAGGGAGGGTTCTAAAAGTAGGAAGAGGTGTCAGATATATCGATCTTTGTAGGGACTGGAGAAGGTTACATCACCAAGGAGTGTTTTAGAGTCTGGAGGAGATTACAGTGCTAAGGAGAATATTGGGGATAAGGCCAGGTGCAAGAGTTGGGGATGCTTGATAGGGCTGGACAATAACCTCAATGGAATCGCCATCGTGTGCAACCAGGCCATTCGGCCCAACCAGTCCATTCCAAAACTCTGAAGAGCATCCTACCCAGACCAACCCCTCTACCTATACATTAAACCCTGCATTTCTCGTGGTGAACTTACTTAAACCACACAGTCCTGAATACCACAGTCAATTTATGATGGCCAATCCACTGATGGTGCAAATTTAGGACACACACACACACACACACACACACACACACCAAGGGAGCGACACGCAAACACACACAGTGAGGGAGATACCCGCAGACACACAGCGAGCGAATGACATGCACACACGCACAGTGAGGGGGATACACGCAGACACACAGCGAGGGAAGGACATGCACACACACAAACAGTGAGGGGGATGTACGCAGACACACAGCGAGGAAAGGACATGCACACACGCACAGTGAGGGGGATACACGCAGATACACAGCGAGGAAAGGACATACACATTGAGGGGGATACACGCAGACACACAGCGAGGGAAGGACATGCACGCACACACACAGTGAGGGGGATACCAGCAGAGACATACGCAAATCGAGGGAGGGACACACACACGCGTAGCGAGGGATGGACATGCACACACACAGTGAGGGAGGGACACACACACACATGGCGAGGAGGACACGCACACACACACAGCGAGGGAGGGACACGCACAGACACGCAGCAAAGACACACAAACACACACATACACAGAGGGAGGGACACGTACACAAACAGCAAGAAAGGGATACGCACACACAACGAGGAAGAGACACGCAGTGAGGGAGGGACACGCACATACACTGCAAGGGAGGGACACACACACACATGTCGAGGGGGAGGGCATGTGCACTGAAATTGAGAGGGGGCACGCACACACACAGCGAGAGGGGACACACACAGACACGGCAAGGGTGGGACACACGCACACAGCGAGCGAGGGACACACAAACAGCGAGGGAGTGAAACACACACAGACACACACAGACACACACACACACACACAGAGCGAGGGAGGAACGTACACACACACATGTACACACACAGCAAGGGATGGACATGTACACACAGCGAGAGAGGGACACACGCACACAGCAAGGGAGGGACACACACACACACACAAACACACAGCGAGGGAGGGACACAGACACAGACACACACACACACAGCGAGTGAGGGAAGGACATGCACATACACACAGAGCAAGTGAGGGACACACACACACACAAAGTGATGGAGGGTCATACACAAACACGCACAGTGAGGGAGGGACATACACACACACACACAAACACACACGAAAACACACAGGGAAAGAGGGACAAGCACACACATAGCGAGGGGGAGGAAATATGCATGGAAAGTGAGATGGGGCACACACACACAGTGAGAGGGGACACACACTGAAACAGTGAGGGAGGGACATGCACAAAGAACAAGGGAGGGGGACATATACACATACACACTTCGAGGGAGTGACACACACACAAAGCGAAGGAGGGACATGCACATATACACACAGGTAAGGGGATACACGCAGACACACAGCGAGGGAGGGACACAAACACTCACACAGCGTGGGAGGGACACACAGGCACAGTGAGGAAGTGACACGCATACACACACACACAGCGCGGGAGGGACATTCACATACACTCCAAGAGGGACACACATAGTCAGCAAGAGGGAGACACACACAGCGAGGGAGGGACACTCGCATGCGCAAGCACACAAACACAGACAGACACACAGTGAGAGTGTGACACGCACACACACAGCGAGGGAGGGACACGTGCACAAACAGCGAGGAGGGGACACATGCACACACAGCAAGGGAGGGCCACACACACACGCACGCACGCACAGCAAGAGTAACACACACACACACACACACACACACGGCAGGAAACTGATACATAAACAGTGAGGGAAGGACACTCACATACACTGCAAGAGGGCAAGAGGGATACACATATTCACAGCAAGAGGGGACACGTACACAGTGAGGGAAGAACACACACATGCGCAAGCACACAAACACAGACACACAGCTTGAGGGGCACGTATACACACAGACAGTGAGGGACATGGACACACACAAACACACACACACACACACACACCAAAAGAGAGGGGCACCGCACACTCAGCGAGGGTGGGCCACACACGCACATGCACAGCAAGAGGGGGACACACACACACACACACACACACACACACACACACAGAGCAAGGGAGGGACACACACACCAACAGCGAGGGAGAGACACGCACACACAGTGAGGGAGCGACATGCGTGTAAGGAAGCACACAAACACAGACACACACAGTGAGAGAGGGACACGCACTCACACAGACAGGGGGAGACATGCGCATGCGCACACACACAGAGCAAGAGAGGGACATGCACACACACAGCGAGGGAGCGACACATGCACACAGAGCGAGGGAGGGCCACACCCACACACCCACACACGCACAGCAAGAGGGACACACGCACACACACACACAGAGAAAGGGGGAAAACTCACACATACACAGTGAGGGAGGGACACGTACACATAGTGAGAGCGAGGGTGGGACCGACCACACACACACACACACACACACACACACACACACACACACACACACACACACAGCAATGGGGTAACTCACACATACACAGCGAGGGAAGAACACGCACACACACACAGCAAAGAAGGGACACACACACACACACACACACACACACACACACACACACACACACACAGATACAGCGAGGGGGTGACACATGCACACACAGCGAGGAAGGGCCACGCACACACACGCACAGCAAAAGGGACACACACACAGAGCAAGGGGAGGGACACACACGCACACACACAGCGAGGGAGGGATACGTGCATGAGGGAGCACACAAATACAGACACACACAGCGAGAGAGGGACACGCACACACAGCCAGGGAGGGACATGCATACACAGCGAGGGAGGGACAAACACAAACACACAGAGAGCAAGAGAGGGACATGCGCATACACAGCGAGGGGGGAGACACATGCTCACACAACGAGGGAAGGCCAAGTACACACTCGCACAGCAAGAGGGATACACACACAGAAAGGGGGAAACTCACACATACACAGCGAGGGAGGGGGACACACACCCACACACACAGCGAGGGAGGGACACGCAGTGAAGGGACACCCACACAGACACAGTGAGGGAAGGACATGCACGCGCACATACACAGAGAGCAAGGGACACACACACAGTGAGGGAGGGACACACACACAGAGTGAGGGAGGGACACGCTGACACACGCAGCGAGGGAGGGAGCATGGACACACACAGCGAAGGAAGGACAAGCACACACACCGCGAGGGGGAGGGCATGTGCACACAAATTGAGAGGGGGCACACACACGCAAAGCGAGGGAGGGACACGCACGTACACAGTGAGGGGGATACAAGCGGACACACAGCGAGGGAGGGACAGGGACACACACGCAAAGCGAAGGACGACACGCAAACACACACACAGTGAGGGTGATACACGCAGACACACAGCAAGGGAGGGGCATTACACACTGCGAGGGACGGGGACACACACACGCAAAGTGAAGGAGTGACACGCACACATACACACACACACACAAACACAGAGCAAGGGAGAGACACGCACACACAATGAGGAAGGGACAAACACACACACATACGATAATGGGAATACACGCAGACACAGTGAGGGAGGGACACGCACATACACTGCAAGGGAGGGACATGTGCACAAGTCGAGGGGAGGGAATGTGTACAGAAATCGAGAGGACACACACACACACAGCGAGAGAGGACACACACAGACAGGGCAAGGGTGGTACACACGCACACAGCAAGCTGGTCACACTCACACACACAAGGGACGGACACACGCAAAGCGATGGAGTGACACGCACACATACATACACACACAAACACAGAGCAAGGGAGGGACATGCACACATGCACACAAGGGACGGACACACACACAGTAAGGGAGGGACATGCACACAGATATACACACACACACACACATACACATAAACACAGAGCAAGGGACAGACGCGTGCACACACAGCGAGGGAGCGACATACAAACACACACAGTGAGGGAGTTACCCGCAGACACACGGCGACGGAGGGATTCACACACAGCGAGGGACAGGGACACACACACGCAAAGCAAAGAAGGGACACGCAAACACACACACACAGCGAGGAGGATACACGCAGCCACACAGCGAGGGAGGGACACACACACACAAATTGTGAGGGACGGGGACACACACACTCAAAGCGAAGGAGGGACACACGCACACACAAACACACACACACGCGCGCACGGCAAGGGTAGGACACACACACACAGCAAGCTGGTCACACACTCACACACAAGGGACAGACACACACGCAAAGCGAGGGAGTGACACGCATACATACATACACAAACAAACACAGAGCAAGGGAGGGACATGCACACATGTACACATGCATACAAGGGAAGGAGACACGTAAAGTGAGGGAGGGACACGCACAGGTTTACACACACGCAAACACAAAGCAAGGAGGGACACATGCACATACAGAGAGAGAGGGACATCCAACACACAGCGAGGGAGTGACACACAAACACACACAGTGAAGGGGCTACCCGCAGACACACAGTGAGGGAGGGACACACACACAAACACACACGAAGTGAGGGAGGGACACACACACACATACAGCAAAGGAAGGACACACACATGTCAAGTGGGAGGGCATGTACACAGAAATTGAGAGGGGGCACACACACGCACAGCGAGGGGACACACATAGAAACGGCAAGGGTAGGACACACGCACACAGCAAGGGGAGACATGCACTCATAGACACACAAGGGATGGACACACGGACACACAAAGCGAGGGAGGGTCACGCACACATATATACACATACAGAAACACAGAGCAAGGGAGGGACATGCACACATACACAAGGGATGGACACACACGAAAAGTGAAGCAGGGACACGCACACATACACAAACACGGATCAAGGGAGGGACATGCACACACACACACAAGGGACGGACACACACACACGCAAAGCGAGGGAGGGACACGCAAACATACACACACACATACATATATACACAGAGCAAGGGAGGGACATGCACACACGCGCACACACACAAAGGGACTGACACACACGCAAAGCGACTGAGGGGGACACACAAACACACACACACACACACACACAGAGCAAGGGAGGGACATGCACGCGCACACACGCACACACAAGGGACAGACACACACACAAAGCGACTGAGGGACACGCGCGCACACACACACACACATAGAGAGAGAGCAAGGGAGGGACATGCACACACGCACACACAAAGGGACGGACACACACGCAAAGCGACTGAGGGACACGCGCGCGTGCACACACAAACACACACACACAGCAAGGGAGGGACATACATAGGCGCGCGTGCGCACACACACACATACACACACAGTGAAGGAAGGGACAAGAACACACACGGCGAGGGAGGGACACGAACACACACGGCGAGGGAGGGACACACACACAGCGAGGGAGGGAAACACAAACACACACAGAGACGGAGGGACACGCGTGCACACACAGCGAGGGAGGGGCACACACACACGCACACACACAGCGAGGGAGGGGCATACACACACACACATACACACCCCGAGGGAGGGACACTCACACACACACAAACACAAACACACACACACAGCGAGGGAGGGACACGCTCACACACGGCGAGGGAGGGACACACACACACAGCGAGGGAGGGGCACACACACACACACACACACACACACTTACACACAGCGAGGGAGGGACACGCACACACACGCACACACACACACACACAGTGAGGGAGGGACACACACACACCGTGAGGGAGGGACACACAAACACACACAGAGACGGAGGGACACGCGCGCACACAGTGAGGGAGGGATACACACACAGCGAGGGAGGGACATGCAGACACACACAAAGCGAGGGAGGGACACACACACAGAGCGAGGGAGGGGCACACACACACACACAGCGAGGGAGGGACACATACACACCGCGAGGGAGGGACTTGCGCGCGCACACACACACACACACACACACACACACACACACACACACACACACACACACAGCGAGGGAGGGGCACACACACAGCCAGCGAGGGAGGGACAGACACGCACACACACAGAGCGAGGGACGGACACGCACACACACACACACACACACACACACACAAACAGTGAGGGAGGGACACACACAGCGAGGGAGAGACACACACGCTCACACACGGCGAGGGCGAGACACGCTGACACATGGCGAGGGAGGGACACACGGTCACACACGGCGAGGGAGGGACACCCACGCTCACACACGGCGAGGGAGGGACACACACGCTCACACACGGCGAGGGAGGGACACACACGCTCACACACGGTGAGGGAGGGACACACACGCTCACACACGGCGAGGGAGGGACACACACGCTCACACACGGCGAGGGAGGGACACACACGCTCACACACAGCGAGGGAGGGACACACACGCTCACACATAGCGAGGGAGGGACACGCTCACACACGGCGAGGGAGGGACACACACACAGCGAGGGAGGGAAACACAAACACACAGAGATGGAGGGACACGCGTGCACACACAGCGAGGGAGGGGCACACACAGACGCACACACACAGTGAGGGAGGGGCATACACACACACACACACCCCGAGGGAGGGAAACTCACACACACACAAACACACACACACACACAGCGAGGGAGGGACACGCTCACACAGCGAGGGAGGGACACACACACACACAGAGACGGAGGGACACACACGCTCACACACAGCGAGGGAGGGACACACACACACACAGCGAGGGAAGGACAAGAACACACACGGCGAGGGAGGGACACACACACACAGCAAGGGAGGGAAACACAAACACACACAGAGACGGAGGGACACGCGTGCACACACAGCGAGGGAGGGCCACACACACACACAATCACACACACACACACACTCACAGCGAGGGAGGGACACACACACACAGTGAGCGAGGGACACACACACACAGCGAGGGAGGGACACACACACCGCGAGGTAGGGAAACACAAACACACACAGAGACGGAGGGAGACGCGCGCACACACAGCGAGCGAGGGACACACACACACACACACACTAAGCGAGGGAGGGACACACACACACACACACACACACACACAAACAGAGAGGGAGGGACACACACACACACACACAGAGCGAGGGAGGGACACTCACACACACACAAACAGAGAGGGAGGGACACACACACACACACACACACACACACACACACAAGAACACACACACACAGCGAGGGAGGGACACACACACAGCGAGGGAGGCACACGTGCACAAACTGCGAGGGATGGACACACAGCAAAGGGGGGGGACACAAACACACAGAGAGGGAGGAACACACGTGCACACACAGCAAGGAAGGGGCATGCACACACGTACACAGAGAGGGAAGGACACGCTCACACACGGCGAGGGAGGGACACGCTCACACACGGCGAGGGAGGAACACACACAGACACACACAGCGAGGGAGGGACACGCTCACACACGGCGAGGGAGGGACACACAAACACACAGCGAGGGAGGGGCGCACACGAACACACAGCGGGGGAGGGGCACACACACACAGCTCGAGAGAGGGACACACACACTGCGAGGGAGGGAAACACACACAGACACAGAGATGGAGGGACACGCGCGCACACACAGCAAGTGAGGGACACACACACACACACAAACAGAGGGGGAGGTACACACACACACACACACACACACCACACACAGCGAGGGAGGGGCACACACGCACACACACGCACACGCACACACACAGCGAGGGAGTGGGACACACAGCGAGGGAGGGAAACGTGCGCAAACAGCGAGGGAGGGACACACAGCAAAGGGGGGACACACAAACACACAGAGGGAGGAACACGCGCACACACAGAGCGAGGGAGGGACACATACACAGCGAGCGAAGGACACACTCACACACTGCGAGGGAGGGACACGCTCACACACGGCGAGGGAGGGACACATACACAGCGAGCGAAGGACACACTCACACACTGCGAGGGAGGAACACGCTCACACACGGCGAGGGATGGACACACACACAGCGAGGGTGGGGCACACACACACACACACACACACACACACACGCAGAGCGAGGGAGGGACACACACACACACAGCGAGGGAAAACACACAAACACACACAGAGACGGAGAGACACGCGCAGACAGCGAGGGAGGGGCACACACACATGCAGCGAGGGAGGGACACACACGGACACACAGAGCGAGGGAGTGACACGCTCACACACGGCGAGGGAGGGACACGCTCACACACGGCGAGGGAGGGACACACACACACACACACAGCGAGGGAGGGACACACAAACACACACAGAGACGGAGGAACACGCGCGCACACACAGCGAGGGAGGGACACACACACAGCGAGGGAGGGACATGCAGACACACACACAGCGAGGGAGGGACACACACACAGAGCGAGGGAGGGACACACACACACCCAGCGAGGGAGGGACACACACACACCCAGCGAGGGAGGGACACACACTCACCCAGCGAGGGAGGGACACACACACACACACACACACACAGCAAGGGAGGGACACACACACACAGCAAGGGAGGGACACACACACACACGCAAAGTGAGTGAGGGACACACGCACACACACACACACACACACAGAGCGAGGGAGGGACGCACACAGATCGAGGGAGGGGCACACACACACAGCGAGGGAGGGACACACACACACCGCGAGGGAGGGACACACACACACAGACGGAGGGACTTGCGCGCAGACACAGCGAGGGAGGGGCACGTGCACACACACACACACACACACGCACACACACACACAGCGAGGGAGGGGCACACACACAGACACACACACACAGCCAGCGAGGCAGGGACACACACACACACACACACACACACAGCGAGGGAGGGACGGACACGCGCACACACACACACACACAGTGAGGGAGGGACACACACAGCGAGGGCGGGGCACACACACACACAGCGAGGGAGGGACACAAACGCTCACACACGGCGAGGGAGAGACACACACACACACACAGAGCGAGGGAGGGACACACGCTCACAGCGAGGGAGGGACACACGCTCACAGCGAGAGAGGGACACACACGCACAGCGAGGGAGGGACACACACACACCCAGCGAGGGAGGGACACACACACACCCAGCGAGGGAGGGACACACACACACCCAGCGAGGGAGGGACACACACACAGCAAGGGAGGGACACACACACACACAGCGAGGGAGGGACACACACACACACACACACACACACACAGAGCGAGGGAGGGACGCACACACAGATCGAGGGAGGGACACACACACACCCAGCGAGGGAGGGACACACACACACCCAGCGAGGGAGGGACACACACACACACACACACACACACACACAGCGAGGGAGGGACATGCAGACACACACACAGCGAGGGAGGGACACACACACACCGCGAGGGAGGGACACACACACACAGAGACGGAGGGACTTGCGCGCAGACACAGCGAGGGAGGGGCAAGTGCACACACACACACACACACACGCACACACACACACACACACACACACAGCGAGGGAGGGGCACACACACACAGCCAGCGAGGCAGGGACACACACACACACACACACACAGAGCGAGGGAGGGACACACACGCACACACACACACACAGCGAGGGACGGACACGCGCACACACACACACAGAAACACACACACACAGTGAGGGAGGGACACACACAGCGAGGGCGGGGCACACACACACACAGCGAGGGAGGGACACAAACGCTCACACACGGCGAGGGAGGGACACGCTCACACACGGTGAGGGAGGGACACACTCACACAAAACAGCGAGGGAGGGACACGCTCACACACGGTGAGGGAGGGACACACACTCACAGCAAGGGAGGGACACACACGCACAGCGAGGGAGGGACACACACAGCGAGGGAGGGACACACTCACACAAAACAGCGAGGGAGGGACACACACGCACAGCAAGGGAGGGACACACACACATACAGCGAGGGAGGGACACACACACACAGCGAGGTAGGGACACACACACACACAGCGAGGGAGGGACACAAACACACACAAGCAAAGTGCGGGAGGGGGACACACACACACACACACACACAGAGCGAGGGAGGGACACACACACAGACCGAGGGAGGGACACACACACACAGATCGAGGGAGGGGCACACACACACAGCGAGGGAGGAAAACGTGCACAAACAGCGAGGGAGGGACACACAGCAAAGCGGAGACACACAAACACACCGAGAGGGAGGGACACACACACACAGCGAGGGAGCGGCGCGCACACACACACACATACACACACACACACACACAGCGAGGGAGGGGCACACACACAGACACACACACACAGCCAGCGAGGCAGGGACACACACACACACACACACACAGCGAGGGAGGGACACACACGCACACACACACAGCGAGGGACGGACACGCGCACACACACACACAGAAACACACACACACAGTGAGGGAGGGACACACACAGCGAGGGCGGGGCACACACACACACAGCGAGGGAGGGACACAAACGCTCACACACGGCGAGGGAGGGACACGCTCACACACGGTGAGGGAGGGACACACTCACACAAAACAGCGAGGGAGGGACACGCTCACACACAGTGAGGGAGGGACACACACTCACAGCAAGGGAGGGACACACACGCACAGCGAGGGAGGGACACACACAGCGAGGGAGGGACACACTCACACAAAACAGCGAGGGAGGGACACGCTCACACACGGTGAGGGAGGGACACACACGCACAGCAAGGGAGGGACACACACACATACAGCGAGGGAGGGACACACACACACACACAGCGAGGTAGGGACACACACACACACAGCGAGGGAGGGACACAAACGCACACA